>NW_010116936.1:23869-59151 GCF_000699245.1 Pterocles gutturalis
GTAATATGTCTTAATGCTTTAAAAATATGCACATTTTTTGCTCAAACTATTTATTAACATTTCTTTTATTTGGGCCATCATACATGGGTATGTGGGTATACATTTAAAATAAATTCAGTTTCACATAATTTTTAAATTCTGCTATGTGGATTTTTGTAATTATATAACTGCACTTGTATAACATACATTAACTCTTTATACCTAAGGTGCAAGAAGAGAGAAAAATTAAAACATACATGTATTTAGGAAAAGTCTTATTAGATAAATTTTTTTCGAATTTTTTTTTTCCAAAGCATATATATTTCTGCTTTCTGAATGGTATATGAGTGGATTCTTTACAGTTGGAATTTTAAGATGATTCACCCTCCTCCTTAACCCTGCCAACCCTCAACTGTCCAGATATCATAAAAGTTGGCAAAATGTTTCCTTTGACCTTACAATTGAGTGCTGTAGGAATTATTGTCCTGTAGATTAAGTGCTATTAACTATTTCAACATGGGATGTAATTTTAAGCCTTGACCATGTAAATCCTAAATTCTTCAGTGTCAATTTTTAATGACAAAAGCAAAACCTTTCACTCTAGCAAGGTGATAAAACGTACGCGTATTATTTGTACAGATGGTCAATGGGACCCCACTGACTCTTTAATTTGGTAAAGGCATATGTGAACTTTGAGACTCTGAGCTCACAATGTGGAGGTATCTTTAATATTTCTATAAAATGAAGCATATGCAAAAACCTAAGTTTTTATAGGATTCAGCATTGTAGACTTGATGTTGCACTACTGAGGCAGGGAGAGACTTGAAGGAAGCTTTTTCATTGACTGCAATGGAAGGAGGATCAAAGTAATTTTAATGGTAATATTTGCTAATTTTCATAGAGAAAATGATTGATGTCAACCAACTTTGAGGCTTCTTCATGGTTCTGCACAGCAGATTGACCTGACTCAGGACTTGCATCTGGCTTGTGGAGCTGTAAAGCACGAGAGAGGCTGAGGTCTTGCTTACATAGTGGAAGCTCAGTCTCCTAAGAACCCTGGTGAAAATTACAAACCTCAGCTACAGCGGAGGGTTGTGAGTGCCTTCCTCCTCCTGTTGCATGGCTGAACACATGGGAATGCTTTGAGAGAGATGAGTCTTGAGCAGTCTGTCATATTTGCACATTGCTGGAGAGCTCTTTACCAGGAGCTGTGCTCAGCAGCAGGCAGTGTTACCATGAGTTCAGACTGTTCATACCAGGAGCTAAGAGAACAGACCAGTGGCAATAAGCTTGGAAACGGAGCTGCACTTTCAGGCACAGAAAGGAAGAGACTGGGCTGCAGCTTCATATTTGCTTTCAGTTGATTTTCCACTCACTGTTGCTGAACAGAGCAATATCTTCAGCCCCTGTGCTTCACCCTCAGATGTATATGTCCACTGTTCTCCACTCCAGGGTTAGTGCTTGTAGAGCTTTGCAGTGAGTTGGATCAGGGAGCTCATTTGACTGAAAATGAATATTTGGGGTTTTTGCTGGGTTAGTTTGCAGTTGTGTCAGTCCCCTTATCAGACTCTCTGTGCAACCTTGGGAGAGCTAAAGCCAGCATTAGAGAGGCAAGGAGAAGGAGTAGATTCATGGAGAGGGGAATTTGGAAGGACCCCATTGCACTGGCAGACTGGATTTATGCTGGATTAAAGCAGCTGTGTAACCATGGCCACAGATCTCATAGGATAGCTAAAGGGTTTTGCAGTCGCTCTCTGTGCTTTTCTGCAAAGCTTGTAAATACCTGCTTTGCAAAGGAATAGTGCTGCAAGAACCTTGCGTGTGAACTTCTGGAGGTTGATGGTATTTTTCATTGTTTATATGATAAAAGAAGAGGGAGTTCTGGGGAGATATCTTTGCATAAACCAACAGTATAGCCATCAGCTGAATGTGTTCAGTGGAAGAACTTGCCTATTCTCCATCGTAGCTTCCTTCTTATTGACTCTCTTCTTGTGTGCACAAGTCAATATAATGATTAGAGATCAGTTTTAAATTAAAAGGAGAGAATATTCAACCCCTGGAAGATGAAAAGAATGAAGTGCTCAAATGCACCTGCAAACACAGAAAGCTAGATGAAATGCTTTGGCAGTCATTGCAGAGGAGGCAAGGAACAAGAGCACATCAAATAATGATTAAAAAAAAAGTTGATTACCATATTTTTAAAGCTGTGAGATCTCCTCGAAAATATTGACCCAAGCAATGTTTACACCTAAGAGAAACAAAAGGTAATTACTTAGGAGCTAATAAATACAAAAAAGGAAGAAAAAAATAGTGTCAGGGGAAGGCATTAAAATGATGTGCAAAGGATGAAAGGATATTTTAAGTCCAGATGTTCCTTTATGAATTTATGGGAAAGGAGCCTGCTTTGGAATAGCACTTTGAAAGCTCTCCAAGGAGAAAAAAAAGCATTTTTAAATTCTGTATTTCTAATATAGGAAGTCTTTTTTCTAATCAGGTTTCAGAAGGATGTCCTCAAATACAGCTTTGCATTTCTCTTTAAGAATCTCATTTCAGGCAATGCTTGTAAAAAATTGTCTGCAATTAAGTTGTTGGTGTACTTACACTACAGTTCATGATACTAACAGGTAGTATCTTTATCTGCTTACTTCACTGTGGGTGGCTTGTGGTTATTAGTATTCACTTGTCTCCTAACTCTTTGCATGGATGGCAAGCTCTCTCCAGACAGAGACCATTTTTAATTCTGTGTTGCTACACGCATCATATGGCTGGGTCCTAGCCCTTGGCTAAGAATCCTACTTAGTGTCACAACAAGGATAATGCCATTCAAATACCGCTGAACTTTGCCATGCTTCAGAGCCTTCTGACCCCTAACCTGTGCCCATTACAGTGAATTTATGCTGCCATTTCTGGGCTAAGTTTGTCTGCTTGGGACTACTGACCCAATTTCTCAAACGGAGTGACAGTAATTCCATTAAAATGAATAGCTAGTTGGAGAAGAGAAGTGGACTAAAAAGTGAGCCATAAAGACTGAAAAAGCATTAAAGCAAACAAAAATAACATGATGTTTATTACTGAGAAAAAAATCCGAGGTTTTTTTAAGCCAGTCTCTTTACAGGATATTAAACATAACCAAATGCTACATGATTTGCTGAATCATGGCAGCGTGAAAAAATAAAAAAGGCACAAATCCATGCAGTAGACCTGAGAAGTGACATTGGTCATCTTCCTTGGGACGAAAGACAAAGTTTCGTATACTCTCTAGGTTCTACAAAGTGTTTACAAGCCAACTTGTCTTTAATTTCCTTCTTACTAGAGCACTGAAGGTACTTGGATATGGCCAAAATCTCAGTCAGCACCTTTCAAAAGCTGACAGTTTTCTTGGTGTCATTTGTTTAAATTTTCACATTATCAGCATGCAAAGTCTTGAAAAAAGACCATGGCCAGTTAATTAACAATTTAATAACTGGAAGAGTTAACTGAGAATGAAGGTAAAAGTTTTTTTGATAAATGAGGCTGTTGTTTTTTACTCAGTTGTTAAAAAGATGCGAAGCTTCTGGCATACTGATGCACAACCTTCAGCAGGTCAGAAGAGCAGGTCACTGGTTTGGTCTAGTGTACTTCAGCTCTTATGAAATTAAATTGCATCCACTCCGCTAAGTGAACTTATGCCCGTCTTAAATCATATTGCAAAGCATTCGAGCAAACATTTTTTTCCCAATTACATGAAAATGAAGCTAGCAAAAGTCTTGAGTGATGAGGGATTTTTAATGATATGCTTGATATTTCAGAACCTTTAATTTCAGTTTTTGAAAGTCACAAGTAGCTATGAATGCTGCACATCATTATCTAAAACAAACACTTCATGATTTCCCTGAGCACATCCTGGAAATAATGATCAGTTGCTGCCTACAGAAGATAACAAACAACAAATATTGTACTGTAGAAAGAATGAAATTTCACACTGAAGCGCTTACCCTATGCCTCTTTCAATTTGCACATTATTCAGATGGTATCTAAAAGAATATTTATTTATACACCAAAAGTTAAACTCATTAAAAAGCACCACCACACAGACCACTCAAGATGTATATTTATTTTCCAAAATCTCATTAAGCTTAGGTACTTCTTCTACATTTCCTTTCATAATAATGAAGCTCATACTGAATTTCTTTCTGCTAACACTGAATAAGGACTTTTTTAAAACAAGGCATACAATTCTTCTAGACAAAAGTGTTAGGACAAATGTATTCTGCCTCCCCTTCTGCTTTTGCTTTAGCGATCTGTTAAGGACTCCCTTGCCTGTTCCCCTTCAGATGTTCCCCAAGCACAACTTGAGCACGTTGCAGCAGTATACATTATTAGTAGTTGGTAAGGAGTATGAGAAACAATCAAAAAGGCTTCAAAGTACAAAGCTGCTCCTTGTATTAGTTTCATTTTAATGTGGAGTGTTTTGAGGGTTTATATCATTCAAAATGGCACAAGATCACAGAAACATAGGCTGAAATTTGTCAGTCAAGTTGCTTCCTCAGCAACATCAGCATTTCACTGCCTGGCCTGGGATGTGTGTGTGTTTGTCCACGTGTCGATAACTGCTTAGGAGTAAACCTTTACTAACAGTGCTCCTTCACACTGCCAGGTCTTGCAAGTGAGTCAGCTCATAATTACTTAGCATTGCACGGAATGATCAAAGGCTCAGAGTTAAATCTCAGGGTCCAAAATCCTTGTCCTCGTTCTTGGGAAGAGTCCTCACTGATACAGCAATTCATCTGAAATTGGCAAAGTAAATGTTGTCCTGAGGAAGGCTTCCAGATTCTGTCCCTTATTTTCTGCTGCTTACCTTTAGAAACCATGAGACCTTTGTTACTTTTAGACCTTCCCGTTGTCACTTAAGGTGTGCCTGTTAGACATGCTCCCCTTGCAAAGTAAGAGGGGGCTTAAACTGCATGAAAAGTATAAAATTGACAAATTGTCTGTTTGCATGTCCTTTACTCCTGCTGGGGTAAATGGAAGATAAAGTTCCTAGCAGATTGATGCGCAAGATTTTTAACGTGAGGAGGACAGGATCAAAATTACATGGAGGAGACACTTCTCCTAGATATGAGTTTTTACCTACTGTTATCAGTGGCAAAATTCCCTTAGCAGAACTGGGCCTCAGATTTCCTAGTCACTTATTGTTCTTAAATACTTTTAAAAAACACCATACAAATCCATTAGCAGTTGAAAAAATGTATGATCTTTACATACTTGACTTATCTCAATGCTTTGGCCTATCCTCCAATGGCTCTCATTTTTCAAAGTTGTTTTAAACTGGAATGACATTTGAATTCCTCCTAGTATGAGTAATCAGGCTAAAGCCTGGCAAGTAGTTGTTACATTGCAAAAAAGATAAATAAAGGGTACAACTTCCAAAAGTTCTGTAATTTAATACAAAGAACAACATCAAAGAAGAAGAAAGTTAAATCTGTCCTCTCTCCTCTCTTTTAGGGACTTGTGACTGTACTGTTTATTTTTGGCTTCTTGACTTTTCTGCAGAATCATCTCCGTGTTCATTTATGATAGTCTTTTGAACAGATGTTCAAAATAGAGATGTTTAATGGAAATGTGTGATTAATATCCATCTCCACCCAAAATGTCCTGGAAAAAAAATCTATTGTCTGTAACTGTGATCAAAATATCTCTGTATGTTCCTATAGCAAGTTTGCCAACCTTTTTATAGCTCAGTCTCCATTACAGGGGAGAGCAGTGGATTAAGCAGTGGGAGTTACACTTCTTTATTTTCATTGTTGTAATAAAATAGAAGTATTATTTAGTAAGTATGTGAGGATTAATTCAGCAGTAGGGCTTGAAGACTAATGAAAAAGTTAACTTCATAATCTTCCTGGAGTTGCCATTTCCATATTCCAAGAACACTTAATCAGGACCATTATGGCAGTTCCTGCTTCTCTCTTCCCAAGGAAAGCACCACTAGCCAACATCACTTTCTGGAAAGTCAGGGGGAAAGCTGTGTCATTATGTAACATGAATGGTCTTTATCATGACCACCCCGGCAGACGTGATGAAAGTGTACTTCAGCTGGTGAATTACGCAGAATATGATGAGGTATCGGAATATTAACAGAGGAGGGGGCTGTTACATGCACAGGAGATGGCTCTTTCTCTTCTAGATTTTACTCCCTACTAGATCGAGAGTGACTTAGTTTTACAAAGACCATCAGCCTGTAATAAGGACTTACTGCACAGGGCTCATGACCTTTGCTTTAAAAAATGTTATTGAGTTTCTTTCTAGTGATGAAGTATTCACTGCTGAGAAACAATCCTGAGCACGATGATAAAATATTGCAAACGCCTAGCTGGGGATGTACATCTCTAAAGGTGGTGTTTTTTACAGCTGAAATATGTTATGCTAAAATACTCCCAGCTGGCCTAATTAAAACTGAGAAGCAAGTGAATGCCATATTTGCCATCTTCGTGTTCTCAAGCTCTTAACCTATATGATGTGCATTGATGCTTCAATAAAGTTCATTAAGGACCCCATAACTTAAAGATAAATTGCAGAAATGGTAATCATTGGATTATAAACCCATGTCAGTGTTTTACAGTAGTTATAATGAATTTCAGAAACCTCCTTTCAGTAACTTTGGGTTTAATCCAAACAGTATCATAAAGCATTAAATGGTTCTTTACGCTAACAAATACAGAGGTTTCTCCGTGTTGTTGTACATGTGAGGTGCTGCATACAAACCGCAGGAACTACAGAATCTTTTTGTCAAGGCGTTAGAGTGAACTAAAGAGAGTGACTGATCACACAGATCTTCATCTGAGTGTTTTTGCTATCTGATTGCTCTCTGTTCATAGAATTCCATTTACAGATGTGAAAGTTACCATCTCCTCTGGTGTGTTTCCAGCTTTGTGTCACCTCACAGAAACATCATTTTGATTTAGTTCTGTGACATCGCAGGAGCAGGGTGGTGACACAGTTTTACCAGCCAGATGTAAAAGGAAGCTGAGATTGCTGTTTGCGGTGCTATGTCATTAGATCTCAAGTGGAGAAAGAGGATGTTCGTTCCACATTTCTCAGTAATCGGTATGTTTTGAAGTGGGGTGCGATGGAACTGAGCACAACAGCAGCAATTTTTAGAGAGACTGAAGAGGCCAGAGGAGGGCACAGGACACTCTATGACAGTACTATCATCCTAAACAGATCAAACTCCGCCCTTTCCTCCAGGAGGAACAGCTTACAGGAAATTCCATATTGAGGCCTTTCCATGAAGGAAAAATCCTTGTCCCTCTGTCTTCAGTGCAGATGCCTGAATGCAGTAATCATTGCTCTCCAGCTTGGTTTGACACTGCCTTTCACATTTCCAGTTTCACGTTGGATCTTACTGGATGGGGACGCAAAACTTAAAGTCGTAATCTTAATTTTTGTTATACCCCCTGCACCTGTTTAAGGCATTGCTATCAGATTCAGATCTCTTGCTGAAACTATGTCAGGGTCTGTCTTTCAAAGCTGCAAAACACTCATCAACTCATTGATTTCCTTCTTAATTACTGCTCCTAGTTCTCAAACAGCCAGCTCATGCAGCCTGCTTTCCTGTTTCAGGGTGATGATGCTATGGGATCAGGCAGTCATTGGGAAAAAGATAATTTCATTGAAGAGACTTGATAATTACTCATTAATTAAAACTCATTGTTAAAAAAGAGAAGCATCTTAAAGGCAATTTGTTTGGCTAAGTAGTTTCCTTAATTATAATTCTAAGACCATCTACTCACTACATTATTGTACCTTTAAGAACAGATCATTGTCATATTCTAATAGATATTCTTTATTTTTCTTGATTATTTTTCAATTTTCTACAGGACTTGTATATCAACAAGATTTTTAAAATGTTGATTTAAATAATGGCTTGTACCGTTAGTCTCTGTTATGCTTTAAAATGCCTACCCTTTTCTGTACATCATCTTTGTAAAATGAAATGTAGCAAATGGTTATGTCATAAGCAGGACAGTGACCTCTAATGGTAAATATGCAACTCACATGATGGATTGCTGACTTTTCTCATCATAATTATACTGAAACTGTATTTTCTGTTATTTCTTCGGAGCCCACAGCAGGCACAGGCAGAGCAGTAGTCACCTGAGGCAGCAAGACAATGAAGGGCAGCAAAACCCAGCCCTGACCCACAGCCAGAGCACTGGCAAGCTGGATCTTCCTGCTGCCCGTGGAGAGGCTGAGGGTGTGTAAGATGGTCACTTCAGGCAGGAGTGCAGGAAACCCATGTGAAAAATCTGTCATCCCATTTCATGTCACCTCATCCCTTTGAACAGTGCCAGAAGCAGCCAGGTTTTGCTCCCTTTCCAGATCTCTGCCCAGTTTTTCCCCTCTTTCTTCCCCTTTCTGGGAAAAGTGTGACCTGGTCACTCTCCCTTCAGATGCCAGTATTTCGCCAGTAATTCGCGCTTGTGTTGCTGTGCTGGGAAGCCCTGGGCCAGTTTTGCCTTTACTACAGGGGCGCTGCAAGCATTTTACAGGGGCAGGTACTGTATAGAGTACAGCTGGGAAACGTGAGACAGATATCAATCTGCTTGATGCCAGAGAGAGACAAGTTGGGAAATAGAGCTCTGATAGCCTTTTTTTTTTTTTTTCCCCCCCCTAGTTGAATGTGTCAGGACTTTTATCCTTCTCGACGCAAAAATATTTAACACAAATTAAACTTGGGGTCTAATGTATAGAAATGATAGTTTAGTGACAATTTTGAACTTTCTATATGTTTCCTTTCGGTCTTCATAATACTAGCTAGTGTTACAAAGTTCTCTATTGCTGTTTGAATTGGGATAATGCTGTGATGGCAGATCACGTGCAGATGTGCTACGTCTGGATCTTTCAGCACCCCTTGCAGCCTGGTGCAGACAGTATTCAGCAGTGCCAACACTAACGTGGTGTCTGTTTTGCACTTGCGACGTGTAATCATCAGGTCAAAATGGGAAACATTTGTTAAGGTGGAATCAGATCAAAGTAAAGTAGCACATTACTTGCCCAACGTAATCCTTAACTTTCTGGGCAACAGAGTTTGAATTTTAGCTGAGAGGGACACTGGAAAGAGTTTGGCCAGGAAATTTCCCAGAACGCCCTGAACAGGGCTGCTCTGCTCTTCAACTTCTTTGGTGAAACTTACACTGTCTCTCAGGAATTTCTTCTTTTATTTTTTTGCTGCAATTCACATCTTGATTATTCTTACAGCTGGTGGAGATTTTATTTTGCCACTTGGTCTATTACACAGATATAGGCTGCAGATTTTGAAGGCTCCTGGAAAGTCAGGGTTTTTTTCACACTTATTTCCAATATTACTGCAGTTTTGTGTGTTTCAGGTTTTTATTTTTATTTTCAGAGTATTAGCATCTGGTTTGCTTTTCTTTATTACCAGGAAGGCAGTTGTGACAAGAGGATCAGTTTTGACACCTGTTGTCATCAGTGAGATTTTCAAAGTCAATCCAAAAATCTCAAATCTGTCCCTGCATAATTGATTCTGTGCTGAAGTCAGAAGAGTTTCATTATTCCAAATTATTTTGCAATACTTGGTCTTGAAGATTTCCAGCATTCTGGGTCAAAATCTTATGAAAAAAATCTGTGATTTGAGCCTTAATTTAAAAATGGACCTCAAAGAACAGATTTTCTGGGACACATCATTGTGTAGATAAGCCATTGGAAATGAGTCAGATGCTTTCAGTAATATTTAAGGTGGATACTTTAAATATAAATAAAGAATCTAGATTTATTAGGAACTGATAATCAGTACCCTAGTGAATCTTCATAAAAATAGCTAAATTTGTGTAGTTTTTTTTTTTTTCTGCAGTAACAATAACAATGTTATAGGCTGATGGCGACCTACCGAAGAGAAGAGACTAAATTATGTAAATAATCTATTGCATTCCAGATTAGAATTATTCTGTTTTGCTTGATTAAAAAGGAATGCAGAAGTGTGAGGTGAGATGCTGAAGGATGGGACAGAAATGTAGTTAAGTTTGTATGTAAGCAGTCTAACTGCTCCAGTTTGGAGGACTCTGGATGCACAGCCAGCCTCTCCCTAAGTGTTCTGACTATGGAGTTTAAGTATTTTCTTACTGCTAATTTTTGGATTAGTATTGTTTGATTTCTTTTATAGCACTCTGAATTTTGCCTTTTTCTCCTGAAATTTTCTGTCAGAGACTAAAGATACAAAGACACTTCTACTCTAAAATAATTTCTTATATGTTTAAAGTTGAGGGAACATAACCTTCAATTTGAAGAAGACAAAAAGTAGGTTGGCTTTGTCCTACGACTTCTTGATGGCTGTGATCTTTCCAATGGCAAATATCTCTGTGCCCAGGTTTTTTGAGGTCTGAGCAGTCAGGTTGGCATCATAAAATGTGATTTTTCTCTCCCTTTTCCTTATTGTTTATGTTTCACGTTCATATGTTTTCATGGCACCTCCACTGCCACAGCCTTTATAATTGTTTGAATAATTATACCTTTGGGGTGTTCATAGATGTAAAACTCGCTGGTGCCATAATATTCTGCAAAGGGCTGGTGATTTAAACTTCCTGCATTTAGGGTCTTTCTCACAGATTAACAGCTCTTACATTTAAAAAGAACCTGAAAGCAATTATTTTAAGTTATTTTGCATCCTTAATAAAGTTATTTAAAAAGTTCTGTGATAGGAACATAGCATAAAACAAGATTAGCTAATAAAATAAATCTTATATTACTGGAAAAGGTAAAGGAAATGAACCATATAGAAATAAATTCTTGGTGGATGGTGTTTTTGGAAGCAATGTTTGTTTAAGAATTAGTTTATACAGTTTTAAACTGATGTATTCCACAGGACTGTAGCTGACTTTGTAACAGCAGCCAAAGGAGAAGGTAGCAGAGTTTGTGACTTCCTAAATGTATTTCTTGGTGAAGCCAGAAGGTAAAATATTTTAAGATTTTAATGTATTGTAAGTGTGCTGCGTGTTAGACATTGGACCAGAAGGGATGGATAAAACCACATTTTAAAACTGTTTCAGTAGAGTTCAAAGCAATTGCTGAGTTACCTGTGATAAAGATTATGAAAAATATATTTTATTATTATTTCCTGGTAGCTGGAGTGTTTCTTTTTGTCAAAATTGCAATCAAACTACCTCCCACTTCAGGCTAACATTCTAAACTGAGATTTAAGTTAAAGAAGCACAAGCAGGGCTAATATGGGCCTTTCTTGCCTTTGGTATAAGCATGTTAAACTAGAGTGATTATCTCTCAGTTTTTTAATCTATATTAACTGGATCATTTTGGGATAGAATGAAAGTTATTTGATATAATAATTAAGTCTCACAAATGTTTTTTTTCCCTGAAAACTACTGGAAGACTTAATTTAACAAATAAATACTTTGTGACTATTCCCCAATATTTAAAAAATCCAATTACTGTTTCATAATCCTGTAAAAAAATTGCAAAAAGGTTAGGTTGTTAGACAGTTAAGTAAATGGAGTTTCAAGCTGAACATGAGCATTACATTGAGTGCTCTTGTACAGTCAGTAGAAGAAAATAGAAATGTTTACTATTGGATAGGCATATAGGGTGGTTTGGCCAACGGCATGCCTAATTCCACTGAATCCAGAGGAATCCTTCAAACTGAACTTGTCTTTAGTCTCTCTTGAAAATCAAAGTCCTGGCGAACATTTGTTGCAGACACTGGTATCTGGCTTTTTAAAATCTTTGCTATGAGGAAACTTAGCAGAGGAAGTAAAGTCTCCTGCATTTGTTCTGTTAATACTAGAAGAACTTCTACAGGTATCCCTGATTTTGTGATAGACGATGATCTCCTGTAAAGATTTTATAATGTGGAACTTGAATTTTCACAGAGGATATCTTCTAAAAGAAAACTTTAAAAATTACTAAGAAATGTTGTGACTTTAGAAGTTATCTGTAGCCACTGAATTATACAACACCCACAGCCACAGATCAGTCACACAAGATTATTTAGGCAACATACTTCAGATTCTACGTTCTCAAATTTGAAAATCTTCTATATTGCAAGCATGGATATGCACTATTTAAAAGACAGAGAAAATTAATCTGTGATAAAACCGTGTGTGGCGTATACCTTGAACCACAGGTTCTGAGGACAGCACATACTTTTTATGTGAGGGGAAACAGTTCAAATTTAGGACACGAACCACTTGGAGGCTTAAACAGACTAGATACAATGAAATTCTGCAATTAACCTTAAGATCTGCCTCTGTAGAACGGCAGATTTATTGGTCTTATATCCCAATCAGTCACAAACAAGCAATATAGTGCATTGAACAAAAGAACACGAGATTTCAGCACAGCAATGAGTTGTATTCTCAGTGTATCTGCAACAGGAATTTTAATCCTATAATTCCTCTGTGTCACAAGCTTGAATCTCTAGGTCATAGCAAATGATCCCCAAGAAATTCTTAATCTGTTCAAAACCCATATCAAATAAGATAGACATAAATGTCTTGTCTGACAAGTATATGTTATCTAGAAACACTTTTTACTTAACTGTAAACACTGTATGGACATAATAGCTGATTTTTATTATTATTTATGGCAAAGCTTTTCTACCAGTTCCCTCAATGGCCAAACAGGTGGAGTTACACCCACGGCTGGCAAATTACACCTTTTAGTAAAAGCATAGGTGTACAGCAAACTCTAAATACACTAGTCTGCTTCTGATCTGCCCCATCTACTAGTACCTCTGAAAGCCCCCTTGACAAAACCCAGGGAACAGAACACCTAGTGATCCATGTAGATCAAAAACTACAATTGACAAAACAGGGAAAATGTTTTTTTTTAAATAATTTCCAGGAAACCATCATAGGATCTACAGTTTAAAATATATGCAGTCAATTATTGCATTTTTATATACCATAACTTAAAAATTTTGTTTAATTTGGAGGTGATGCATATAAGGGTTAACACTGTTCAGCACATAATGTCCACAGTGGCTTTGAGGTTAATCAAGTATGAATTTGTAGGTCTCGTGCTGAAGGATAAGTGCGATGTGATCTGACTGTTTTTCTGCCTTTCTTCTTGAAACAACCAGACTTTTCTGAAATGGGCAAGCTATTATATTCAGTCTGTTCACAGTAGCTCTGTTCCTACTTTCCTACTTGGCTGCCATTAACATTAACGAGAGGTATGTACAGGGAGAGGAAATTAAATATCTTAATTTTCTTGCATCTGCTAGACAGCTGTACTTTAAAAGCACACCATACAGGAGAGTGAGTGAAAAATAGCACCTCCTTTTATATGCTGATTCCTACTGTAAGAAATACAGGCTAGGGAATGAAGTATTACAATATCCAACTACTGCTGAGAACTTTACAGCTAAAATCCTGGACAGCCTGTTTGACAGAAATTAGCTGTATTGCATCCCCAAAACACTATTTTTTGTTTCTGTATGCCAATTACTGCTCAAAACTCACTGTGGACAAATTCAAATAGTAGGTGCCAGCCTGAGAACATCCCACCCATACAATCAGGCAGAGTTATTCTGGGAAAAGTTGTTCTTTCTCTAGTCTGTGCATAGTTATAGTAAATCCATAGCGTTAGTATTTTTTTCTGAAAGTGAGACAGCAACATCATTTTCCTAAACCACCGCTGTACCCCAGAGTCTTAAATTAGTTCAGTGTTAAGCATTGCCTGTGACAGTATCAGATTCACAGCACCAAAGATGAAGCCTGCTGGTTCAAAGAGGAACGCGGGTCAAACAGTGAGTTGGTGATGTTATAAACTGTGACTGACCTGCCCACAGCTGGTTCAGACACTTTGTCTGCATGCACATCCACACAAACATATTTAGTGACCGAACACATCATACAGATTGCAACACAGCAAGCTAACGGTGTGAGCTGGGACCTGCTGAAGTGAGTGTTTACTGCTGCTATTGGTGGATCCAATGGCTCACTCAGGACATGTTTTCATGATCAGATTGAGGTGATCTCCGCTGAATTGCCACTGATCTGTCTTAGTCTTCAGGCAGCCCAGGGCAGAATGTGGGACAGCCCTTTTTGGTGACAACGCAGTTTTAGATTGGCTTAAATTGATTATGAAATCACACAGCAATGACAATATAATAGGGATGCAGAAAGCAATTTATTGCACTGACATATGAATGAGCAAATTATTTTATTCAATAAAGTTACCAAATTTCAGTTTATCCTAGCAGATGCCTTTCCACGTCCTGCAGTCTACCGTTCACCATAGTACAGTTGCAGTGACACTGTTGCTATCCCAGGATGGATGTATAATGAAACTTGTCTTTTACACAAAAGACCCCAATATCTTATTAGAAAAAAACAAACTTTAACATCGAGGAATCATTTTCTTTCAACTCCTCACTCAGATTAATATGTGTAAGTTCCCTCACAGAATCCCTAATTACTTCTAAATTTTTCCACCTGTGGATACAATTTTCTTTCCTTTTAGTATGCAGTGATAAGCTCATTTCAGTGTCTGCATTTTCAGTACGCACAAATAATCCTTGTTATTGTTCAGTTTTGAAGAATTGCCAGTTTACAACTGGCCAGTCAGACTTTTACTTCAGACAGTAGTCAATGTGTGCTATCTAGCTGACTGTGATCTTTTTTGCAAATTATATTATATGAAGATTAATCTAAAAGGGAAAGTGGGCACTGACAATTCCTCAGAGTGGTATGCGGTTATTTTTGCTTTGGACTCAAATAGGCTGGTCCCTAGCCACAGTGGCAGATATATCATCTGAGTTACATAATAAATTTGTCACTTTTAATTCTATTTGGGAAGATTTATAGAATTTAGGGCTTTCTGATTTGGGACTCAGTCCGTACATAGTGTTCTTTTTGCAGAGAAGGAGGATAAAAGGTCTTGTTTTATGACTTGGCTGGTTGTCCTGCCTGTGATAGTTTTCTCCATTGTGCATGTTTTTCTCAGTAGGATTATGGATGATAAAAGTGAAACAGAAGTAGCAAATTGCCAAATGGCAACTTGACTTTAAAGACAAGAACTGACCATGAATGAACTGAAAACTGTTTCTGCAAACATAAACGCCTAATTCTTCTCTCACGTGGGTGTCAATGAGAATAACTCCAGTGAAGCTGTAGGGACTCTGATTAAAAGTATGTATCAACATCAAGTTTTCACAGTTTCCTATATGATGCTGTATTTGATGGGACATGGTAGGTGATGTCAGAATTAAGACTTTCAATATAACAGCAGTGGCTAATATCAATAACTTAATTTAAACAGAAGTACAGCCCAGAAATGTCTTGTTCTCTTTGAAAGATGGGATTCCTAGTGCATATAAGCTGGCTGTGCAAAATCCAATTACTGTTAAATAAATATTTACCATAACAACTTTGCTGAAGCTAGTTTGAGCACCTTTGAAGCCGTTCTCAGTTAGCTTTTCTCACTTTTCCTTGTTTGCACCACACATTTTATTGTCCCATCTTATTCTGTGCATAGTGTGAGAATCACAGTCAGCTGATAGGGATCCCTGCTATAAACATAATTTTTTCATACAGTTTCCAGCGAGTATAATGCTTCACTGCAGCAGGGGAGACCTTCCTAAAGAACAGGGCACTGCAGAGATCAAGAGTATAATTGCTTGGCTGCTGAGCACCTGAGTGTTTCTACAGGGATTTCCAATGCGACATAGGTGGGGTAAAACATAGGTCATGTTTACAGGGTGCTATTATTCCTCTGTAATGATGCCGGTATGTCTCTGTTTTCCTGTGGGAATGCTCTGTTCCAGAACAATCCTCCAAGTCCTTTGTTCTAAAATAGAATGTCTGCAGAAAGGAGATACCTGACAATATTTAGGGTCTGATACTTGTTCATCAGTAGTTACCCTGGTCAATATAACCATGCAGACAAGATTTTAAACAGTGTGGAAAAGCCAGTTCTTTTTTGAACTTATATATCTGAATCTTACAAAGCTTTTCTCCCCATGTCAGAGTATGTGATGTAGTAGGCAATGCTCTTTAAAAAAGTACCATTCTTTCATATCCTTAATGTTTTTCTGGTAAATCCTACCATAAAAACCAAAGCCACACTATTACAGCTTCCACCTTACCTCTCTTAAATCTCTCAGAGATTTCTTTTCAGCCTTGGTGTATCTTCTGCACATCCAGAGCCAGGTGGTGAGCTCTGACTGTCCTGTTCCTTCTTTGCTTTCTTTTACTTTTACCTCATACTATCACCTAATTCTCTGTGCCAGCTATTTGTAATACATGCCTATCAAGGAAACAAAACCTAACTGAACAAGAAGCATACTTCTTACAAATATACTCTAACTTTTCCTGCTGTTCATTTGCCTGCATGCTATCACCTTGTACCTGCTCCTATGCTCACAACTTGCCTGACACTAAAGCCTTTTGAGGCAAGACTGGATTTTATTCTGTGTTTGCATAGCACAGGCGTAATCCTTGCACTCCAACTACTGCTATTATATGTATTTTCACGATAGTAATGACGAAAGGTTCTAATACTACAGAGAATAAAGAAAGAGGAAAAAATGGGGTTAAAAGGAATGACTGCAGTGATGCAGTATTCATACAGACTGAAAGTAGAAAGATGGAAGAATATGCTGGACTTCCTAAAACTCCACTGTTACATAATTACATCTAAATTTCAGAGGAGTGTGAATTTATGTCCATATCATTATCAGATCATCCTACTTTATTATTCGCTTTTAATTAAAAAAAAAAGCTCCAGAAGAATATGTTTATCCCTGCAGAGATCTTTCAATAAAAAAAAGAAACATAACAGCTAAATCAGTATTCTGTACCTATCAGGTCTATGATGGTCAGAAAAAGAAAAGGAAAAAAGGGATAGAGTAAAACTCTGTCTGATCTCATTTTACACTCAGACCTGATTAAGGTTTTACATAAGATGATAAAAGTCACAGTCACTCTACACAAATATAATAAAGTTGAAGATTTTTCATGGGCATAATAAAGAGACTTTTCAATTTATATTGCATTCAAATAGCTACTCTCACTAAAAACATCCCCCTGACTGAGATTCACTAATACCAGATTAAAATCTGAAGTAAAATGAGTAGAAACTAAAATAAAACCAGTGATGATTGCAGTGGGATGGGACAAAACACAGTTCTTTTAAATGGATTGAAACTGCTATAGGGTTGTGTCTTGCTCTAGCCAGGAACAAGTGAGCAGTGTTCATTATCATTGGACTTCACAAATCACATCAGGGAGATCAGAAGAATCCATCTGAACCCAGCTATCCTTTTTATCCCTTGTGAAGTTAATAAAAAAAAAGAAAAAAAAAAGTAATGGACTGAAATGAAACATTTTCAATATATTTGCCAGTGTGCTTCATGCCCTCTCTAGAAGAGGAAGTGGCACAGAAAGAAGAAAGCCCTTCTGCTGATCCCATCACACTTTGGAGGCTGGAGGGAGAAGTCACTGGCCATGGTCAGCAAGAGTACCAGAAACTTCACAGAGAAATTGATTGGATTTGAGAAGAAAAACGGAGGACAAGACTAATTCCACAGGAATTCTGTCACTGCTCACTAAACCAAGCAAATAATAGAGTCTAATAATAGAGTCTTTCAGTTGACTTTCATTAAATTTTGGATCTGGCCTTATAAAAACATAGTGTTTCATCTGGGTATCACAAAACACTTAACTAAGTCTGTCTTTGGGAGGATGTTTATTCTGCTTAAAATATACCACTGACAAAAATACAGACTCTGAATTATGGCTGACTTAAATGAAAAAATTTCTGGATCTTATCTCTTTCCTTATGGAACCATTTTATAACCTTAAGAGAAAAGCTAATCTCTGTAAAGTTTTTGAAACATCTTATAAATTTTAGTGAGGAATTATATCCCTATCAAATTCCATAGAGAAGTTAATAGGCCTGCTACAAATGTTGAATTCTCTGGCAAGATCAAAACTTCTCCAAATATATTCTACAGAGCTCAGTAAAGTTTCCATGAAACTTTGCTGTTTCATCCTATTTGGAAATCTTTGGTCACTCAACTAACAGAGCAAAAGTGTTCTGCAATCCTTGTTGTCTTTCTGGTAGCTGCAACCTGTAACAGAAGTGTTGAGCTCCCAGGCAGGAATCATAACATGAAATTCCAAAGGCTCTGTCCTACGGGGGCTGTCAGACCACAGGCCTCAAGTAGCTTTGAAAGCTACTGTTCCAGTCTTTAAAGCTCTTTCATCTGCAGGAGCTAGACCCTACTCCTGATGATATATTTAATTCAGGATTTTTACGTGTTCTTCTGAAATGTTTCACTGGGCATTTCAGATCAGATTTCCTGGATCCAACTATTTTAATTCTTAGATTTTTCTTATGAAAAATTTATTTCTATTCATACAGCTTTCCATCGCTGTGACTGGAGATGCCAGCATAGAAGTTTGCAGCACTTCTCCAGGTTTGATAGATGTTGATTTGCCCAGACCCGAAACAAGGAAAAGTGTCTGCACAACTAGGTGTCCTGACTGAAAAGGAATGTAACAGAACATAAAGTGTGTAAAACTAGGCTGTGTGATACTGCAGCTTTGAAAATCAGGCTGTAAAAATCTATTCTAAGAGACGCTTCAAAAATGTGATTAAAAGTAATCTCATTTATTTAGCTTTTGTCCAGGACCCAAAGACAGCTATACCTGAGTGTGTCTCTACCTCTGCTGTGATACTTTCTGTAAAAATAGTCATGGATCAACTTGATCTCTGGTATCATTACATGGTATAAACTCTATCAAATATGCTTTGCACGTACCCGAAAATGGACAGGTGGTCATCTGGGGTATCAAAGCTTTATAACATGCAATCCTACACAAGGGGTTGTTATTTCATAGAAATGATAGCTGTCACTTCAATAGCTCTTCTGTTTTCTAGACTTTTGGTTGAAATATCTGAAGTCATTCCTTGCTGGGCTCAGTGCTGTTTGTTGACTGGGGGATTGAGTGAACATGCTGTTGCTGGGAAACTGAGAGTGAGAGGCAGAAGTAAAACGTGGCAGCTGGAAACAGCGTGTGGAAATGGTGGTGATGCCTTTTGTAACAAGATTTCCCTGTTTTTTTATTAATATCTACCTGTTGTAGCACTCTATCAAGAGGCTGTTTGAGGAAGGAGGTGCTTGGCTGTCATTGGGAAGTTGGAGTGTGGTCAAAGCACAAAGAAGTGAAACTTCAAATACAATATTATATTTTTGCCAGAATATTAGGTAAGAATAATGTGTTCTAAGAGCAAGCGGACTCTCTAACTAGTGATTTTATATTTTATCTTCTTATTTTGGGTAAGTAGAACCAAAAAAAAAAAAAAAAAGGGATGGAGAACCTGAGGATTGTAAAGAAAATAATACGACCATCATCCCAGGCAGAGGTCTGCAGATGCTAGTGGTGCATAAATGAAAAATAAAGATAAAGAAGAGGGACAGAAGACACACTGAAAGCTATTTATGTTGCCAAGACAAGGGCATAGTGTTGGTGCATCACGTTTGTGCTAATGGAGCAAATATTTTTGAAAAGAAGATGTTAGGAGATAAAGAAGGCAAGAATTTTCTCTTAGAATAAATGTGCATGTAATTGCTGTGGATTAAATCAAGGTCCTCTAGAGTAAAAAAAAACCAAAACAAACTAGATAAATTTGCCTAAACCACTAAAACATCCTGCATGAGTTTGCAGGATTGTTATTCTCTACAGGCTGGACACCAAAGGAAACCTTTAATATGTATTCCTGAATGGCAAAACCCAACATAAAATGGCAAATAACATTTCTGGGTTAAAGCCAGCTGAGTTTTCCTCTCATGTTCCCAACTAATGTGGGATCTACAAGGAGTATGTTAAACTAGAAGTCAATGCATTCGTTACTGCATTTGGAATAATACCAGCAGAGAACTGTAGGAAGGATAAACTTTAATTTTAGATACCCATTACAAAGATAAAAAGCCTTATTATCTTCCAAGGGACAAACTGACCTAGGATGCTACAGAAACTTTCCTCCTGGTTTTCTCTTTAGTACTTATATAATAGTGAATGAAAAGTTCCTTTTTCAGTGGTGGACAGTAAAGGAGCTGAGAACCTTCACATCGGAATGAGCATGTCAGAGCAATTTAAATATACCATGACTTCCTTCATATGCTGTCAAGGAGGTAGGCTGTTGTTTTTTGTCTTCTGAGAGAACAATGAGGTACTGTGGGGTAATCTGGCTGCTGTAACTCATTACTATGGTCAGATGATCTGAGACAGTATTTATGCCAACATGTAAAATATAATAGTATGTAAGAGGTTTACATTGGAAATCAACAATGTGACAGCTGAAACTGATTCAAAATTGCTTCCCAAATTAATATGTGCATGAAATGACATAGATAGGTATCCTTCTAGACATGGTATTAAGTAATATTGGAGCTACAATTGACTATATAATAGGGGAATAATTAAAACAAGGATCATGGTAGCAATAGATTTGATATTAAAACAAAAATGAAAGTGAGGAGTGTGCTGCCAAAAAGTTAAACTTGGAAAAGCAGAAATGTGCCCTGGAAACATGCTGTGTTTTATACTGCAGAGCTTTATTAAAAGGAAATATTTCATTAGCGAAGTTGGTGAAATATGCCAAAGATTGCTACAGTAGGCAATAATATCCAGGGAATAAGGACAAACCCTAGCCTCATGGAAAACAATGAACTTTTGCCATTAATTGACTGGGGTCAACATCTTCCAACAGAAGTTAGTGGGAAATAATTGTGAGAAAGGTCCAGATTAGATGCAGGCGATTTACATTTGGTTTGAGAGAAGACAGATCCTCCTTTAAAAAAAAACACTTGTCAAACATGACCCAGTGAATATAAATTAAAGGAATTGCTGTCCATCTGCAGTTGCTAAGTCCCCATTCTGCCAACCTTACTCTGAACTAAAATCAATAGGACTATTCAAAGGGCAAGGTACTGCTCACCATAATGCAGTAGCTTGCTAAAATACATTAGAAACTCTTTCTGGGGACCTGTTGAACTTGTGCAAGGGTTGATGACAAATAACTTAGTGAATAAAGTGTCATTTTACGTACATTCACTTGAAATCATTCTGGTTTTCAAGTTTCACTCATTATGTAGAGTTTCTGTGATCCTCTTGGTGTATTACAAATCTGACTGCAGCTTAGCTAGCATAGTTAGTCTTATTCAAACCTTCCATTTCTATACACTAAGAGTAACTGCAGAACGAGTTAATGTCCAAAATTCATGAGACCTTATGAGGTCATGTATATTTGGAATGATGCCCAGCATATGTATTGCAAACTTTCAGTATGTTGGAAGTGCTAATGCATGTAAAATATATTCCATCAAATTCAGCCAAGACATGCCTATGAGCACAGAATGATGCAAAAAGAAGTATGTGCCAATTAAAGCTAGTAGCAAGTCACTTCAGTGTAGGCAGCATGCTGCTTTCTTCCAGGTGAAAACCCAGCTGAATGACATATCCGCAAGTCATCTGCTCGTTAGAAAGTATGGCAAGAAGAAATCTGGCTCATGTTGTGTTTTATTGGCAAAATTTCTGCAGAAAGTGAATCAAAGTGGCATAGGCAAGCATTAATGGGAACCTTCTGTGTTTTCTTTGCTTTGGCTTCTGACACACTGCAGCCTCGAGCCATGTCAAGGGAAGCGTATCAGAAATGTCATCGTGCACGACATGGGAGTGGATGTAACACAACCCTTCTGTGCCGTCCAGCAAGACCATTTGAAGAAGCTGTTCCAAGAGAAGCTGCAGTGCCAGGTTCAGTGCTGTGTCCCCTTCTGTGCCCTGTGACCTTGGACACAACCGTGGCTGCCAGGTAAAGGACACGTGATGTCAGAGAGTGGCAGAGAGGCTGCAGTGCCATTGCTTGGAGCTGCCCAGCTATGGGAGAATCTTGGTGTGAGGCTCACACACAACTTAGGTTAGCTGGCAGATCTTGGAAACTAAATTTTAAATTTAAATGGGCAGATATTTGAATTGCAAATATTTGCACTCTATTTTGGGAATTGAAACAATAGTATATAACTGTACTTGACTGCTTTAGTGATGGTTGTTGTCCTTTTCAGAGGAGATAGCAAATACTTGTGAAGAAACTTCAATTATTCAGCTATAGGGAATCAGAGGAATTGTCCCCAAAGCTTACAAACAATGGGTTAGAGAAAGTCCAAATCTTTTAAGAGGATATTTTAAAATAGTGGATTTTTTTACCATGGTGCATAGTTTCTCAGCCTTACATTACTCTTTTTAACAGAGAATTCCACCTAGAAGCTTTTGTGGGTAAAGGGTGAGAGAGGAAATGACACTATGTACATTTTGCAAATGGAAAATGAAAGAATAGAGCTCAATGACTAGATTTGCAAAGCTACTTGCTAAAATACCCTGGAGTCAGCTGTCCAGATGCCCATGAAAATCTTGCCCTGAGTGGCTTGCCTAAGATCACAGGGGAAGTCTGTGGCAGAGCAGGAATTTAAATCATCTCTCCTGACTCCGTTAAACAACAGCATATTTCCTCTGAATTAAGCCATACTTTTTCAGCTACAGATTGCTGAGCATTTCTGGTTTTATGAAGAACCCAATTCCACAGTAGAATGTGTGTCTCCTTCAGCTTCCTATTCGGCAAAAACAAGGGGTTAAGGTTAACCTACTCATACCATCCAAATTTAGGCATTTAATTCAGCTGCCTGCAGTCGGACCTCTGAGTCTGTATATAATCAGGAAATTCTACTGTGAAGAGAGTTGAGTACTGAGGATGCTCTGAATTGCCCTCTCTAGGCTCCAATGACTATATTAGGTGTCCATACTACTGAAGTTGCCTCACATTAAATAGTTGCCTAAAACGAGGAGTCATTGGAAATGTGGGAGTTGTTACCTGGGTCTGTAAAGAAAAGTGGGGTGGAAAGGAAAAGAGATGAAGTCTTAAAGTGAACCAGGTTTTTATTCAGCATGTTTTGGAGGAGCTGCCTTATCTGCCACACTCACAATTTAAAAAGAAAATAAAATCATTAATAATTTTTAAGAACTAAAAGAATTTTTAAAATGTCACTTTGTGAAGTCAGGCTCAAAATCAATTAAAAGGAAGGGCTATGTTTATTAAGTAGCTTAATACTGATTAGAGAACAATTAATTTCAAGCTGAACATAATTACCATAGTAAATTATTGAATACAAATGATGGGAACAAAAACGTCAGGGAAACTTCTTTTCATACTACAAAGATATTTATCCTAATATATAAATATCTACATTTATTACAGATGGATCATTTTAGGAGTTGATCTCTATTCACCATCTTTATGTATAGGTATGCCATACAGTGTACTGTGCTTTAATTAGGGTAGGTGATTCCGCTAAGTGATCAGTCAGTTTATTTATTTATAAAAGCTGTTATCCATACTGTGAAAAAAGAAAGACATGAACAATTAGAGCTTTTTTTAGCTATTCCTTAAATGCTTTATTTCTGAATGAGGACTCTGCTCTTAAGGGAATGGTATAATTTCCTCTATTTTGTCATAAAAGGGGACATTTTACACATACTTCTCTGTTCTTTAGTAGTGTGATTCTCAGCTTATCTTTGACTAATTTCCTCAGACCATAATTGCAGCCAGTGCAAAGAACGAGGGAGGGGCCCTGGCTGCTTATTGCAGGGCTGAGAAAGGGCAGGGCACAGGCTTCTCCATCACAATTACATGGTTCTGAAAAAAGCTCCTGACAGGCATTACTCAGAGCAAATTCCTACACTGAAGTTTGCTTTTTATAAATCTAAGGTTTTACTATGGTAGAAATGGCAGCTGAAACTACCATTGATTAGAAAACTGATTCAGTAATTCATATTCCTGTGTGGATTAGTAAAATACAGAAAAGTGACATAAAAAATGAACTGATCATATTCTGAATAAAATGTAAATTCTGGGGGAGACATTTGATCAAGGCAGTATCACGAATTCACTGAAAAGCCACCTCTCTTCAGAGAGAGCTAATGTGCATGTTTTAAACTCTCTGACCTTCCTCAAAGGTCGGCAAAATCCCTGCACTGCCAGGTGGGCTGCTGCTTGCAGCTGGTTAGATCAGGTACCCGGTTAGTCACATGTATAGAAACTCTGTGCTCCCTGGAGGTACCTGTCAGTGTCATAATTTAATTGCCTTGGGATCTGCCATAGGAAATAATAAGGCATGAGGAGAATAGTTAATTCTATGTAAAATATCATGGGAAATCTGAACATCAGGTTCCAGATAAAAATTCACAAAGTGAAAGTCTGTACTCAGTGTGAACATAATTTCACATTTTTTTAATCCCTGTGCTTCCATTTCAGAGTTAAATAGCACTGGAATTCAGCATATCAATACTAAACTTACAGGCGCTTTTTTTTTTTTTTTTTAAGGCCTAAGTATCTTAAAATGTTTTCATGTCTACAGAGAAAAAAAAAGTGCTTGAATCATGGCTTCAAGGAACTGTCTTGTAGTCCAGTGCTCCCCAGAGAGGCAGTGGGAAGGTGCAGAGGCACACCTATGTTATGGGTGTGTGACAACACCTGGCAGTGTCCCCTGAGTAACGAAGAGGCTTCAGACCCCACACTCCCAGGTAAATTCATACTCGGGCAACAGCCGCTACTCTAGACAAAATGATGGCAACAAACACTCTATGTCTCTCTGAAACAATACTGTACACCCTGCATCTGCAGGCAGATTATTTTAAGCTCCAGCTCAGCTGCACCTGTTCCCAATGCTTCCTCTCTGCCATGGGTAAATTTCCAAAAGCTGAGGACACAGCATTGCTCCGAGTATCCCTAGGGCGCTCTAGCATTGCCCTGCTTTCCAATGGGGCAATCATGCTCTAAACTGACAGGCGTTGCGAACGTAAGCGAGCAAGGAGAAATAATATAAAAGGGATCTAAAGAGCTCAGAAATACGTGCAAGAAAGAAAATTAGGTTCAAGCTGGAGAAGTGCAAGCTAATATATCTGGAAGAAATAATAAATTCAGCTCTGGCCAGCTCAACAGCAGTAATGTGAAAGGAATTTAGAGACAACCAACAAAAATTATTAAGAGGCAAGACAGAGTAGCTTCCGCAGAAAGATGAAAAGTGCCAAGTGGGCAGTCCTGGAGCCCTTACTCAAGCTAATGTTAGGGGATCATGGTATTCCAGAATCTATTCCTATTCTCAGATGAATAAATAATACAATTAGATGAACAGGTAATGAGGACAACCCAAAGGGGAAGAAGGTTGAAAGACAGGAACTGCCCGAACTCAAGTGCAGGAAGCCATGGAATACACCGTTTTTTTTCATTGAACTAATCTGTATCAGGACAGTCTTGAAAGAAAACCAGAACATTTTATCTCTAATTTCTTATTCCACAGGTGTTTGGACTGCTTGTGTGTTTACTACCAAGAATTTACTTTGTTTCTAATGGCTGGAGGAGATAAAGGATTGTCAGTGCTCAGGTAAAAGAATGTGAGGGAGATGTGGGGTTTTTGAACAGAAGGTAGAAGGTTCTCTTGCTCATGTGATTCAAACGGCATGTGTTTGACTTTGATTGTAAGGTACTGCTTGTGTATGAAATGGTCTAAAGGGATTATTATGTTTATATTTGATCTCAAATTAAAATTTACTTAAATTTACATACTAATGTCTTATATTAAAGTTAGACTACATTTATAAAATGTTTAATAAAAATGTGCACAATAAACATTTCTATAATCTTTTATGTTGAGTAATTCCCTATATTTTAAAATTGCACATGGAGAGTAGAAAAGTTTATCTACCATGGCCATTCTGTAATTCAAGCCCAAAACTGGTGAATTGAAAGGTAATGTTCTCTAGGACACCTGGGCCTTGCAAGGTATTTAATTTTGAAAATTCACATATGGCTGATACTTTCAGTATATTTTTCAGTATCAAGTGCATATATTTCAGAGTTATATATATTGTTTTCCACAATGGTTATGTACTTTGTTCATGATATTTATTTTTGTCCCTTGTCATTAGAACCAGCAGCAATTCAGTGTACTTTTCAACAATTTCATTACTAAGCACATAGATACAAAAGTAACAACTGCCATCTTGTGTGTTGTGAACTATTTGAATCTTTTAACAATTCCACTGTCCATACACCATGTTTTAAATGCAGGCAGCTCGATTTAAATTATGCATTCCTGGAGGATGGTTTTAGGTGACTAGGAAGCTGAACATCTGTTCTGTAGGTGAACAGAACAGCAGCTAATCTCGTATTGTCAGAAAGGCAGTGTGTTTATTCCCAGACTTTTTGTTTGATGCCTGGCTGTGTCTCAGTGTGGATGATGCAAATGACATCTTTTGAGAAGAAAGTGCACACAAGTATTTGAAACACAGGCGCGTCTGATTTAAAATCTTTTGTCACAAGTTGATCATGCCAGCTGTTGGGAAGTGCTCACCAGGAACCATCTGTTGCAATCAAGATAAGCAATTACTGTATGTCATACATGCTTTAAACTGAACAGGAAAAGCTTGTGTTTTTAAGGTAAAACTCAGGAAAAGTACTACACTGATCACTCTGTCTGTACACCAGCTATTAGAGGCATTGTTGCTAATCAATACCAGCAGCACTACTTTGCAGTAATACTTAGTTTGTGAGAGATCCCTGAGCCAAATAACAACAAGTCATTGCATACCCTTGGGTTACAATTCCATGTCTCTGCAGGAATAACTTACCCCGGCAAGAATTGGATGGGGCTGTGTTTGTGTTATTATTATTTCCGCCTCACAATCGTTGTTTTAATTGTGGCTGAGACCTCAGCCATTTGTTAACAATTTGTTTTTTTGTCAGAAGTGTGGCAGTGAATGTGGAGTTGTTTTGGAAGAAAACAGTTGGAACAAATTACTTTGATTGCTCTATAGAATTAATCAAGATGCCAATAAAAATAAGAGTCCAGATTCAGACTGTGTTCCTACAACAGTGGGAGGCAGGACCAGAGTGTCTTGGTGGAAGTTTCCTCCCTGTTATTTTATGAAGCTGGTGAGAGCTGTGCATCTCACGCTGTTGCTCCACAAGCCTCTAGTAAAATGAAGCACAGGCTGCTGCACAGTTGGTTCCTGCTGTTTGTGAGACTCCAGTATCCTTTCCATGAGTTTTAGGTTACCTCTCTTGTTTTCCTGACAGTAGTGCATTCCCGATAGACAAAATGAAATGTTTTAGTGCAGAAGGAAGAAACTGCACACAAATGAAATGCAACTCAAAAGAAAATCAGTCTCAAGGGTGTGTGCACTTTTTCAGCCAATCTTCGCCTGGATGTCCCTTTCTTCTAATGCAGAAATGTAAATCAGCTTCATGATAATGTTCTGAAGGCCTTGAGCAGCCACTTGCAGCTGGGAAAATATGGGGAAAGTAATATTCTGCTTGCTTTTAACAAGGAACAAAAGATTTGGGGTTGTAATGTGTGTTTTTCTGTATCATAAAAGATATCTAGCAACCTTCCCAGTAGCTTAATTTTTACAGTAGCTTCCAACAAAGAGTAGAGACTCTATGAACAAATTGTTTCTGTCACTATTGCAGTATGGCCAATACAGAGATGTAATCGCTACTTGGTTGGGTGCCATTGCTCACAAATTGATGGTGTGAGTGGCTATTCCTGTCCTCCAACCATGTGCATATCTCCCTTGAGCTAAAGGAGAACTTCCTCTATTTAATACGCAAAAGCAGGCACACCTCTGAGCTGCCCTTAACCTATCTTGTGCATGGGGTCTTGAAGAGGATCATTGCAGAACATACAAATAAACTACCTTTAAAGAGCTGACTGACCATATGATATGGTTTCAGCTGCTAAGTTACATTCAGAAGATGTACAGAAGGTGTTTTTATTTGTGTGCGTGCTGAAAGAGATGTACAAAATGACCTTCAATGGAATAGGAAATACTGATGAGAACGTGTGGTCCATGAGGAAGACTGTGAAACCTCGTGTCTTTTTATTTTCATAAGTGGTGAGTATTCCCCCCTGGTGTGTGGTAAGTTGGGACTTGTTTATTAAACAGTTCACAGAATGTATTTTGCATTCATAGCATTTCTTCTTAATTTTGAGATAATCACCTTAGATATTCAAATGGATTAGGGAGGAAACAGTTACTTTTCATACAATCGAATCCTTTGAATGGGTATTTTTACTGGAAGGGGGTGTTTGGGGGCTGTAATCAGTCAGCAATGCCTGGAATTGCTGTATTTTGATGAAAAGGAATTGGTTTACAAAGCAGCTTGAGAAGGCTGAGAACGTCAGGGTGCTGGACTCCTCACAAAACATGGCTGTTCCACTGCGACTCAGAAACAGGAGCTATGCTGAAAACCTAGCTCCCTATGTAGATGCTATGAACTTCTAGAAATCAGTGCCAAAAAAGTGCCCAGAATGGGGAGACATTCTAATCACAACACACTGAACCCCAGCCATGATCAAATAATGTACTTTCGAACTGGTATGTGCAATCCTGTGCTATTGCATCTCATTACATTTTATTTTGAGGCTTCAGATAAGCAATTACAGAACAGTTTGGAATGAGAAGCTAAAAATGCTTGTATCAGGCATATCGCAAAAATTTTTTTTAGATAGTTATAGAAGAAATTCCTCTCCCACCCTCCTGAAATGTGATCATTACAATAACATATATTGCAAAAGAAAGCATCTGTATCAACACCTCTGAACATAAATGAACGGAAATACTGACTTTGCCTATTATTATTATAAAGGTTGTTAGTACCGCTAATAAAATGTTTCTCAAGCTCCACAGCTAGATGGGTTTCCTGTGGAATTGTCTAAACCCTTCCAATGCTAACTGTTTTCAATATTAAGAAAAGTATTTGCAGAACTGCTGCAGCAGAATAAGGCCACCTTTCCCAGGAAATACAGCTCCAGTTACAGTTGGATTGAAAAAAGGCCAAAAAGGCCAGAGCAGAGCACTTATAGACACATTTCCTTGTCATATGTGGAATGCTAAGTTATTGCTGACGTGCAGCACTTGTGTTTAGAATTGAATTTGCAATGGGAAGCTTACTGCAGCAGGACCAAAAGGATGCCAGCAAAAGTGCACAAAGGCAGACTCCTACACACTTTTGCCTCTCGAAACCTTTCTGCCCCACATATACAGAGGGCTTTATTTGCTCTTGGGTTCTTGTCTCTTTTCCAAAGCCCACAGGCTGCCTCGCCCTTCATCTTCCTGAATTCTTTACCATTTTCTGGCAGCCATCTGCTGTATCTCAGTCGGAAATGTCTGCTCCTCTGTCTTAATTTAAAAAAACCCAACATTTTCTTCCCGTTCTTTTGGAGAGGAGTGCACATCGTAGACTGTTGCTGAGAGTGAGCTGTATCTTTGTCTCAGTGGCTGTAACAGTGTGCGCAGAGAGAAAACAGGCAGATGCAGGATCAGCTTGCAGAGTAAGAAGTGGATGAGCCTCTAAAAAATCCTGTATTCAAACCCAAATTGATTGCTGAACTTTCAGCTCAATTTTAATTTCCCTTGATGCCGTGTTTTACAATAAATATGCAGGCTTTTTTTTCATTAGTATTATCCAACCTCCTCTTACTGCTGTTGCCGTGATGTTCCAAGCAGCCATGCAGTGTTGATGTGAGAGGTCTCAATATCTGCAGATTATTACAATAACAATCTCTCTGGTCCCTCAGTTTAAACAATTTGAAATGTCATGTCTGGACTGAAAAAATATCAATCACTGAACAGCTAAAAGGAGTTTCTAGGAAGAAGACTGAAACTGTGGATTCAGAAGCCTGTTGAACGAGATGGGGATGGTGCTGAGAAGGAGATAACCTTTGCCTTGAAATCTCATGTCAAGTTAGCATGATGTGAGATCCTGTAGTTCCTGAGTGCGGGTCTATGGAGCTCAACTTCTCTTTTGTTTTGAAGAGAAACACCACATAACATGCAAGAGCATTGGTACACAAAGGATAATATTTGTATATTTTGGGATAACTTAAGTATAAAACTAAGCGAAATAGTTTCTTTTCATTATGACATAAGTGGCAGTTTGTCTAAGCAGCATTTAATGATTATAACAGTAGCGAACCAACCTTTTTCTTTCATAATTAGCCCTATTAGAATGAAGACGTGCACATGGTTGACCTTGAAACAAGAATCACTATTTTTTTGCTTTTCTCAGTGTATAAGTATTTAGCGTACAATGTGTATGTTTTCCCTTTTTCATTTCTTGCATCATTGAAAATACTGCTTGATCAACAACAAACGGGAAGTAATATCTAAAAAAGGATTGAATGCAGATGTTTAATGTAAGTTGCATGTTCTTTCACTGCTCTGATGGACCAAATTACCAAACCTTGTAAGGGTGAAGAAATGTTTACCCAAGTGTAATGCAGATTCATTATTGTGATGTCAGATTATGTTCTGAGGTAATGATTTCATGGTCCATTGAGACGTGGGTTCTATTCTTGATTTTTCATCTGACCTGCTGTGCGAATGTAGGCAAGTTATATCCTTATTCCTTGACAGTGATTTTCTTACCGTGTTTACCATGTCTTATTTGTGTAAACAATAAGATGTTTACAAAAGAGGGAGTGATTTATTGTATTTAATAGAATTTAGCATAATATGATCAGGTCTTGTTTGAATCTGCTTGGCATCACAGTGATTCAAATAATTACTTATAATCATGGCTCTTAATTCACTGCAGTCACCAATGGCACATTTTCTTAAGGGAAACTGTACATTAATCCTCTCTTATACTGACATTCTCATAATGATATTAAAGTTGTAAGAGGCTGAACTGTAAAATTCAAATCTAGTTATTTAATGGTCTCAGAGAGCTTTGAGAATTGTTTGGTTTAGGCCTTAGTAAAGGTCAGAGGAATGGGAAGATCAGTTTCTGTAGTAACACTGGTCACCTGTAGCTCAGGTTGCACTTCAGTCCCCCCCTTCAGTCTGAGTGCAGAATTTTTAAGAACTTGTCAGATATTGCCCACCCTTTAGTTTCCATCATATTTGCATTTTGTTTTGAAGATTATTTCCCTTTTCCCGTCCTGCTTGCCATGTCCAGTTAAAAACAGGAGGATATCAGCTTCAGGAGAAGCTTCAAGTTTGTTCTATATCACAGCAACGTCTGGGTTAAAATTGCATTAAAAGGATGAAGCCAGGTGGAACTCCATCAGTAAGCAAGACAGGTGAAACATTGGAATAGGGAAATTTCTAAACAAACTTGGAAAAGAATGAAGCAACTCTTTGTCTTAGTAGCCTTGGGAAAGAGCATTTTAGAAATTAGTCTGGTCATAAGGAGCATGTGCTTTTCTCTCTTCTCCCATGGAGCATGGAAGCTACTAAATAAGATACAAACCAACTGGAGGAAGAAATACTGTAGATTTCTTGAACACACTAAATAGCAACTGGTTTTCCCTTGTCCCTCAAAACCAGAATTGCTCATATTTCTGATATGTACATATCCAGTAGCAAATAATGTTTGAGTAATGACTTAGAGTGAAGAGATGAAGGAGTCGTGGAGATGTTATTTTCAACTCTCTAGGAAGAGATTCTTTTTCCATGTGGACAAATTCAGGTTTGTGTATCGTTTGTGCTACAGCTGCATTTCCACTTTTGCTCTTGATGTAATGTATTTCATACTCAGCATCATTTATAGTCTGAGTTATTTCTTCTTAAGACAGTGGGTCAGGAATTAAAAAACTATTCAGAATCTACTTGTAGTATGGCTCTGGGGTTAAGAAAATAATTGCTACTAAGGGTAGTGCCTAAATGGGCTGTAAGATCCCTGAACTACAATAAACTAGGGAGAAGATTTTTTGAACTGTGTGCTTTTGATTAACTTTTGTAAAAAGTAAAGTTTGGGCTTTACCATTATTAGGAGATGGCTATAATACTGAAAACTATAAAGACCCTACATACATTTTAGCACTTTGTATGTATATGAGAAGTCCCATGACTATCATCATACTAAATTATTAATTTAACTACTTCCAGTTGACATGAGAAATATGACATATTACAGAATACTTCAAACATATTTCTAGGAGAGGATACAATTCAGAAGAATATTTGTCTCTTGTTAAAATATTTAACTGGAGTCACTTAGAACCAGAGGAGGTGATGCCTGTTCCTCAGTTTGTGCGTCGGTATTTGTGTGTGCACAACTGCAGTCGAGGCAGGTTTTACAAAAGGAAGGTACAGAGATTAAAAACTGATTAGTTTTAAGAATCCTCCCCAGTATCACGCGCATCGGTACATGCATATTCTACGGTACATGTACTTCTTGCAAACCTGCCAGGCACAGAATGAAATCCCTCTCATGAGGACAGCTGGAGAATTACGCAACTTCAGGAGGATTATGCAGATGTGTATATGCTGTGAAGTTGTCTGATGGATTATGAGCCTGTGTAGGTTTGATTTAAAAAGAAAAACAACTTAATTCTCTTCTGTAGTGAACGGAATGTTTCCAGAGAGGGCCAGAAGCCTGGACTCTAAAGAACTGAGAGAGTCTGGCTGATGCATAGACCTAATTTGGTGTCTTCAGTCTGACCAGCAATGAGAGACCAACCATGTTTAGGCAGGAGGTGTGTTATTTCTGTTCTCCCTGTGATGGAAGTTGTGTTCTCAGTCTCTACAGAACTTGCCCAAAGCTTGGTAGAGAGAGATTATTGTTAATTTTGTCCGATTTAAATCCTTTTGTAATACACCATCTAAGGATGATGGACATTTTGCAGTTTTATGAAATGGTAAAACATTAAGCAGCCAAGTTCTATCAAGAATTAGTTGTAATGGAGACGCAGATGTCATTTTACCTACTGTTTCATTGGAAGACTTTGATCATCTTCGTACTCGTGCAGAGCCCTAGCAGAACTGCATGCAACAGTCATCTTCAACATTTGTAAACAGGAATGCTAGAAGCAAATACGCAAAGTGAAAGGCACAGCTATTTCTGGTGGCTGATGGCTCTGTCCACTCAACCAAAACATGCCTTCTAGCTGGAGCAAGCTGCAGGGAGTCCTGCCCGTCTGCCGTGCTGTTTTCAGAAGCGCTTTGGAGAAATGAACTGGCCTTGCACTCATGAACACAGATGGATCAAAAACTAAAGAGTTGTTCCTGCTTTTAAAGAATTCATCTTTGACACAGACAAGACACACGGACCCCTTTTGAAGTTCAGTAAGTCACGTACAGCACCACCTAAGGAAGACAGAACCCAAAAGTTATTCTAGGTGGAAAAGGTTGTCAGGGAATGCAAGGCAGATGCACTTTGATCATTGATACAGTGTCCCTTGTGTAGTATCACATCATTACTGCGAGCATGAAAACAGATCGATACCATACTACACCACGGTTGGTTAACTATTGTGAAACTCAAGCAGCCCCCAAACTCCCAAATTACACACATTGATGGCTGAGGAAATAAACTGGAGGGTATCACATTTAGCAGACATACTTCATGTTTTTCACCTGCTTCTGTGTTTAGGGATTCTTTGCTGTCTGGCTATGAAATGCACTTTAAATGATGGTCAAAAAGTACATTTTAGAGGCTGGGACACAGCAGAGGCACAGCAGGCTGAAATAATTCAAAAACGTGTTGCCAGTAGGTGATTCTGATTGTATTAACATCCATTGCACATGAGGGTCACAGCTCTGAGTTCAGTGAATTTACTCTTGATTTATGTGTCTATAAAGGACGGGAACAATCATAAGATACTCCCTGTGATACTCTGAAATCAATACAAAGAACCAAAGAACAAGGAAGGCTGCTAACAAGCTTTCAGGTCACAGACTGAGCACTGCAGTCTGCTTGTCAGCCATTGGTTGAAAGTGGAGCAAAAACCAGCTATAAATTTGCTAAACATTAGATATCTGTTTGAAAGTGATTTTATTACATTTGTGAAAATGAAGAAGGTCATTAGAAACATCCAGATTTTCCCTTTGTTCCCTTGGGGCACTGAAACGCCTAACGTATGATTTGCATTTGCTGCACCAAGCCAGCTTGCTACAGCTTTGAATTTTTAGGTGAAAATTGTTTCTTATAATACTTTCTAAATGTGTTTCCTTAAATTTCCATTTCTGTGAACTTGCTTTATTATTTCCACTAAACTGGACTTTCTTAAACTGCAACAATTTTTTGGTATAAGCCAGGTTTTATTGGTTGATAAGGCAAACATACAGCGTGCCTACCCGCGTTAGAGCTATTCATATTATGGACCAGACCCTAACATGTCATTTGAAGAATAAGCTGAAGAACAGCCAGAAACATTTGGTTGTTTTACTGCATTTCAATAATAGCCATGGGCTTACTAGAGATTTTCCATGCTATTTTGCTTCAATGCTAGTGTGACACAAGTGATTCTGAGAGTGCCAGCTCACACTCAAGTAAGTTCTGCTCTGGGGTTAAAAAGAAGGCAGGGATGGGATTCAATTTCTATGCTACAAAGGTGAATAGGAATTATTCTAGTCTTAGTCCTTGTCTTGAGTTTTTCTCAGTGACAAATGATACAACAGGCTTGCTTTCCAATATTCCTAAAGAATCCCTGCCCTCATTCCTTCATCTGAATGAGTGACGGCTTAGGTAGAGCTTCCATGTGCAATGTTGCATCATTTGGCAGGCTCGGAGACTGGAGCTAAAGGAAATGCAAAATTCACAACTTCAACATAAACCTCCTTTTGTAAGGTGGAAAATGCACATTCCCAAAAGTTTTCCATCTCCCAACTGCCTGAGAAGTGTTTTCCGTTATCGTTTAGGCACTGTGACCTTCCCCTGAGTTGGCAGCTCTCACTGAGTCAAATTCCATGAACCTCCCGAGATTGTTTGACTTGAGGCTGCAGATATTCCGTATTGGACAAGATCCCAGTAATCTGCTGTGCTTTTCCTTCTGTGTTACTTATACACTTAAATAGCAGCTACAGAAATTATATAATTTCTGTGACTGATGAGAAACCTCTTAAAATATAGGATCCTGGATAGTAGTAAATTTTCCTTAACCTAGTTTGGAAGGGCTTTTCTGACCAAGTGCGGTGCTAGCATATGAACTCAGTCTTTCTGCCACTGCTTAAAGCTTAGACTCATCTCTGAAGATTCAATTATTTACGGTTTTCTCCCTTTCAGCTTTATGGCTCCCAGAAAGCATGATTAAGGAAAAAAAAAAAAAAAGTCCGAGTTGCAAATGCATGGCATCTCTTGAGGTGGTAGTGTAGGCGGTGAGAAGGGAGAAGGGAAATAGCTTGAGACTTCTGTTGTTAAAGGAAATAATTATTCAGATAAAATGTTTGTAAATGTAAAGCATAAATACTCTTTGAAGAGTGTGTCTGCAAGTAACAGAGAAGGATGGC
>NW_010116936.1:59164-61012 GCF_000699245.1 Pterocles gutturalis
AGGAATGCCTTTTTGAAATATTATACCACCTGTCAGGATTTTGGGATGAAAGTCCTTATTTTTTCTCCTTGTTTCACTGAGCTGCTGCGTTGAACTTTGTACTCAGGCAGGTCACTTTCTTCACTGTCTTACTAACTCAATAGACCTCAGTCTCCACTGGGCCTTCTAGGCATTACTTCAATACAAATATACAAATAATGGTTCTGAGGCTGGAAAATCTCCCGGTCTGTTTTAAATGGGTATTTGTTTTTAGTGAAGATATAAATTACTAAGATGTCCTATTATCAGAGTTGCAGCTGGGAAACAGGCAACTGGAAAGCAGAGTTTGTTTTATGTGAAGAGAGAATTGAATCTGAGGATCTTGATAAGGCTTAATTTTAAAAACTTCCCATGTTTCTTAACTCCTCTGTTTTGGGGAAAATCCTGCTTTTTGTCTGTACTTAATTAGATTTATAAATAAGTATTTCAGAGGCATTTTCTAGTAGTTGTAAAGAATACTTTTGCTTCGTTTCTTAATATATACTCTCTATGTGTATCCTTACTCACTAAAACAATGCGTAGACTGAAGAACCGATGAATGTTGTCAGCAGCAGGTGAATCAGTGAAAACGAGTTCTGTGGTTTTTCTGAAGGGTGAAGAAATCTGCATGGCTGAAATGCTTCTGAGATTATTTCTTTCTAGCAGAACAATTTGTAAGTATGGCTGGTTGAAACTGCTCCATCAAAATTGTTTCTCAACAATAAATTAGTATGTTGACTAGAAACATGTTTTTCCTCCAGAAATGTTTCTTCTGGAAGATGTTGATTCTTCTCTTTTTAAAAAATCACAGCACACAAAGCCAAAATATTTAATCCAAACTTGCTAAATGTTTTGCAGGGAAAATTATCTATAGCTAGATTTGCACCAGAAAAAAATCTCAAACCCCGTGATTGGGGTCTAGTTGCCCTGAGCTTCCTTTATAGGTAAAGCTGACAGCAAAAGTGATGCCCCAGAAGGTGACAGATCTTAGGGCCATCTAACCTTTGTTCTGTTCTCCCAGATCTTGCACAAATCTGAACTTGGTGGCTTGCCCAAATTTGTGGGCAATAATAAGATGCTAAATAAGGTCTGTCGTTCTGTAAGGACCGAAGCATGTTGATAGGCAGCATAGGAATGCTTTACTGTCAATGTATGTGATGTATCTGAGGTTTCAGACCTAGGAGAGTTATCCTGGTACCAGATTGACATGAACAATATGAAGAAGGGTAGAACAGTATTGAAAAAGTGTTTGGTTCGTTCAGTGACTCTATATTCTCTACTCGAAACAGATATCTCTCAAACTGGAAAGGAACTGGTTAGTAACAAATGAGAATACTTCAAGAGGGAAATCAAATGTCCCAGTACTAATTAGTTGAAATTAAGAGCATTCAAATATTTATATAGGGAAGGCAAGTATTCCAGGAACATGCTGGGATAAATCACATGGCTGGAATATTAATAGCGAGGCAATAAATCTGCACAGAAAGAATCAAGGTGAAAACATAGGGGAGGGATTGCACTATTTATCAAAAGACAATTATACTAGCAGTTAAATACAGATGGTTAGTGAAAGACGTGGTAACAATGAAATTTTATGTGTTATGCTAACAAAAAAATGTAAAGGGGAATTAAGATGGAACATTTACTGTGGGCCACAAAATCAGGACACAGTGGCTGAACCAAATACAGAAAGTGGTGAAGGAAACCTGCATCCATCTCCCCCCCGTTCTGTTGCTTCCTTCCCTGCATCCGAGTGCGAACTCCTGTGTGCGTGCCATCCAGCTGCAATCCTGCGGTCAGGCAGGAGCTTTTTGCCATGTGCAGCAGGAA
>NW_010116936.1:61043-66010 GCF_000699245.1 Pterocles gutturalis
GCTATCAATGAGCAGAGACACCGAGAAGGTGTCCACGGCTATGTGCCCACCATCTGGCAGGTGAATCTCTTGGCCTGGGCGATTTGCAGGCAGCCCGACCCTTTTGCTGTCTCAGGCTGCAGGTATCCTACGTGGGTAACATGGACACATGGAGCGAGGCTGGGAAGAATGCCTGCTGCTCCGTTCCCTCTTGGAAGACCGTACACTGGAATCTTAGATAGCCGAGGTGAGAATTAAGTCCCACAGTCCAACAGTGAAGGCCATAGACCAACAGGCTTCAGAACTGCTCAGTGTTTTGTCAATAAAGTTCCTTAAGCTCCTGAAGTTCTGTGGCATGTCCTGTGCTGCTCCTGTCTCGGCAGAATCACCCGAGTCGTCTGAGGACCTGCCCGCCCGGGCAGTCGGAGCGTGGCTGGTAAGGGCTGCGGAGCTGGTTCTCAGAAATCTCAGGGCGAGCAGGCAGAGGAGATGTCCCCTTTTATACAGGCAATCAGTAGCTCTCCTGTTGTTGGCAGGCTTTTATTAGCTACCAATTAAAGGTGTACATATTTTTGGTAATTTTACCTTATTTCTTACTCCAGGAATCAAAGTGACTGACCTGGGTATTACTGCTTTAACTTAGTTTCTTGTCACCTTATTTTTCTTAGTACAATTCTTTGGCACTTTATTTCTTGAAAAAGGAGTGAAGTGAAATTATTCAAAAGAGCTTGATATTTTGGTAATTTATTAATTGTGACATTGGTTGTTTTTTGTGTGATGGATTGTTTTGTTACTCTGCTCAGGTAAAGGGGGGGGGGGGAAAGGCAGGACTGTTTTAGTTACTGTTCTTTAGCATACACTGCTTCAAAATCAGCACGAACACATGCATTTTTTCCAGGTAGTATGTAATACTGCCACGTAACGGCAAAAGGGTTCAAACAACACAGAGCCTCGAAATGTCAAGTGTGGAGGAAATTAACTGGCACACTATTTTAATTTTTCTTCTTTTTTATTAAGCTTTATAATGTTGCGTAGCTGCAAAGTACACATGCCAGTTCAGGGTGAAGGCAAAGACAATGATCAGCAGAAGAAACATAATGCAGGCAGCATACGGTCCTTATGCAGAAAGGTATCGTATTCCCCACGAGGAGGTCAGAAATGAGAACTCTCCTTTCTGGGGAACCTCTTGTGTAAGAGGCCGGACTCCTTTGGACCATGAGGGCTCTAGGCAGACTGGAAGTGACCTGCTCAGGTGCTGGTGTGCCCTTTGGAGAAGGCACAGTGCGGCAGTCCAGCATCCCCCCTCGCAGCCCCAGTAACGTATGGAAAAGATGGATTTTCCCCTGAAAACAGCAAGGGGTCTTAGAAATCTCTGATCTAAGGTTTCTCATTGCAATATGCAGTTATATATGTTTTGAACACTTTCATAGCAGTGGCTGGTGATTTAAGCTTTGGTTCTTTTCATTTTACCGAGCAAAATTCAATGGTGAGAGAACATCTCCACAGGGAAGGTCCGACTGCAGTTTATCCAGATGTATCCCAGCTAGAACAGGAACCGATAGCACAAACTTGGTGTGGACAAGAAGATCTGTAAATCCAAGGAAATACTCAGGCAGCCTGTGCTGAACTCTATCGGTTCAGTTACGGTGCTCTTCACAGCTCCGCCAGCTTGTTTAAAGCTACTTTGGGTATTTCAGCACAAGCTGCTAGAACACCTTTCCTTCAGACTGGGTATTTGTTCAGGACACAGAGCATAATTTTCTCCTTTCTGTATGCCTGTCTCCAGCAAAGGCAAACGTCTGTGTGATTGTGGTCATGTTTGGCAGCAGCACAGGCATACCCTCTGCTCAAACCATGGGAGCACAGTTGCAATGTCTAGTCCTCCTCCTGTCACTCCAGTAAAAGAAACATGTTGTGACTTCATTCACACCAGTTAATTTAGAGGTTTGTGGACTATGAGTAATGCAGCAGTACATACATTTCATGTTGAGTTTTTCTAGTTCATTCTAAAAAAATTGAAGCATCCTGCTGGAGACAGCCATGGCAAGGCCCTGCCAAGGAAACCCAGGCAGCAACCTTGGCTGCCCACGTCAAGAATCCTGGGCAAATAGTTCAGGAAATGGGGAAGAACTAGTTTTGATGAGGGTACTCCCCTGAATTTCTCTGCTATAGCCGTGTAAGAGCAGGGATGTAAGGACTTCTCTTCTTGAATTTCACTCATTCAGGCTCTGTGATGGTTGCCATGCTTTGGACAATATCCTCAGGGTCAAATATGGACCCGTTTTCTCTCTGGAAGGATATGGGCCCATAAGCACAAATACAAGCTGGGAGGAGAATGGATTGTGAGCAGCCCTGAAGAGACGGACTTGGGGGTGTTGGCTGATGAGAAGCTCAACATGAGCTGGCAATGTGCGCTTGCAGCCCAGAAAGCCAACCGTGGCCTGGACTGCCTCAAAAGAAGCATGACCAGCAGGTTGAGGGAGGGGATTCTCCCCCTCTACTCCACTCTCGTGAGACCCCACCTCCAGTGCTGTTTCCAGTTCTGGAGTCCTCAGCACAGGAAAAACATGGACCTGTTGGAGCGGGTCCAGAGGAGGCCACGAAGATGGTCAGAAGCTGGAGCACCTCTGGTACAAGGACAGGCTGAGAGAGTTGGGGTTGTTCAGCCTGGAGAAGAGAAGGCTCCGGGGAGACCTTCGAGCACCTTCCAGTGCTGAAAGGGGGCTACAGGAGAGATGGGGGGCTCTTGATCAGGGTGGAGGGATAGGATGAGGGGTAACGGTTTGAAGGTGAAAGAGGAGAGATTTAGATTAGATATTAGGAAGAAATATTTTACTGTGAGAGTGGTGGAAGAACTTGAACAGGTTGCCCAGAAACTGGCCCAGGTTGCCCAGAAAAGCTGTGGATGCCCCATCCCTGGAGGGGTTCAAGGCCAGGCTGGATGAGGCTTTGAGCAACCTGGGCTAGTGGGAGGTGTCCCTGCCCATGGCAGGGGGGGTGGAACTAGATGATCTGGAAGGTCCCTTCCAACCCAAACCATTCTGTGATTGCTGCGCCATGTGGCACATCCTCAGTTGGTCTAAATCGGCACCGTGAATCTATTGCAGAAAATCTTGGCTCTGTTGAAGTCAATGGCAAAATTCTCACTGACTTCAGTGGGGATCAGGATTTATTCCAGCACAGTTTTTACCAACTGTAGATCTGGTTCCATTGTTTGACGCTTGTTTTCAGTTTGGTTCTGTTTAAGAGAAAACTTAAAGGAAGGTTGTAAAACAGCTCCACCAACCCCTGCAGCCCATGGAGCTTTTGGGTCTTGGCCCCATGTGATAAGATAACACGTACACATAGAACTGTATAGAAATAAACTTCTACATGAAGGCAGTTACTGATTCTTTTTGTTTATATCATTACTTTGCAGTACAGCTGTTATCCATATTAAAGCATATTTTCTAACCTCCAATTTTTTTCAAGAATAAAAATCAAATCCATCTTAATTAGTAGAACTATTGGCTGGGTTGTTTTGTATTTCTATAATATGTTCTGTCTCCTTGTTTTTTTCTGGATGCATCACATACAAATAAAAACTTTGATTTCAAATATAGGGCCAACGCCTCTCCCTTTCAAGTTTATGAGCAGAAGTTATTTCAATTTGAGCAGGATGGGATGGATGGAACATAAAAAAGCCACATCATCAGCTTAAAATACATGTCCAATAAAAATGAAGTTGGAACTTTACCAGCTGTGTACTGATGAAAGTATATGAGATTTTAAGTAAGAGAAGCTGCTCAATATGGACTCACAAACAAAACAAAACAAAACAAAAAAATGAGCCAACAGAAAAACAAACCAAAAGGGAGAACTGGGAGAAGCCCAGCACAGACAGCAATCCCAAACAGAGGTCATTTAAAAAGATCAGTAAAGGGATGTTTGAAAGTAATGCACAAATTGATCTATTCCATTACTCAGAATAATCTTTCCCTTTTTATCCTTAACCTAAAAAATGGGAAAACCAAACCATAACAACAAATGAAGCAAGCAGAAAATAATGTAATGCCATAATTGATCGGGCCTGGAGTCTGTAAAACCCAGTCCCTGGCATTCAGCAGTACTAGCTAGCTGTAATTTTTCTTTTATACCCTTCACTTGTGTCCATAATATAAGGGTGGAAGGTAATAATTTGACCCTTAGTCATACAGGAGCAAGAATAGTTAAGGATACCCAGGAAAATTCCTTGGCAGAGGACCAGCTTCCTGCAGGAAGCCATTGCATGCAGATTTCCAGAGGGGTGTAACACACACAGACACAGTGTGGGTCAGCCCACAGTAGGTCAGGCCGTGGACTGGTGAGGACAGTGAGAGCACAAGAAGGGCTATTAGGATTCTGCAAGAATAAAGTGATGAAAACAGTAAATTATCCCGATAATGTAACTCTTAAGTAAATATATACATTATCTTGTGAGGAATAAGCAGTACGGCATTTATCCTGGCCATATGGAAACAAATATAACTTGGTTTTTTCCATAAAGGCCACTCTCAATTATTTAATTATTTTTTAAAAAAATCTTTTCCTATATCGTATTTATAGTATTACTGAAGGCTTTCAGGGTCTATCTCTCCATTTGCAGATATTCAATATAAGATGGCTTTGCAGCAAGTAATTTCAGTCTTATTAGCAAATACTCCAAACAATTTTTCCCATGAAATGGCTGCTTGGATTCGATCAGATGATCCCTGATCATGGTTTGCCAATGTTGGTGGCACTTTTGCCATTTGGGTCCTTGCTTTCAACAGGAAACCCAAGACTCCAGCAAAACTCATGCTGAGGTGTCTCAAGTTTGCCCAGCCTGGCTCTGGTTTCCTTTGACCACCAGTTTCCACCTGAATTCCCAGACGGGAGCCAGCACCGCGCAGCCCTCGACAGCCGGGCACTGCCCCAGCTCCCCGGGGGGAGCGGGAGCAAGGGGGGACGGGTTGTTTCCTTTCGCTGCA
>NW_010116937.1:0-376 GCF_000699245.1 Pterocles gutturalis
TTCTCCATTCCTTTCCTAATAAATCCTAATACTCAATTTGCTTTTTTGACTGCTTCTGGACATTAAGATGATTACTCTGTTTTCACAGAATAATGTATTATAACTTTGTAGTACAGGGTAGTTCAGTGTCCCTCACTGTGCATACAAAGTTAGAATTGCTTTTCTCCTTATTTTTCCCCGTGAGTATCACTAACAATAATACTGTTCAGCCTGTGAATCTAATCACCATAAAATAACATTAAGACTAATTGAACATTTATATAGATAATCACAAAGCTTACCCTGTTACATTAGAAAGGGAAATAGATAGACTCCCATACTTTTGGACAGAGTTCTTTGTAACAAAGCAATTCAGATTTGTAGAATTTTTTTTGTT
>NW_010116937.1:418-1762 GCF_000699245.1 Pterocles gutturalis
AAAATACAAAAATTTCTAAGTCTTCTGTAAAAAAGGTAAGAAATACTGAAATTTCTGGCTCTGAAACATTTCAGCAGGTTGTCACACATCTACTGAATTTCATTTTGAAGCATTTATTTCAATGAGTCGATGGAAAACCAGACAGAATTTGAAGCCATCCTCTAAGGAAATGTTCCATTCAAATGCTACATAATATCCAGAGGGAAGTTTACATTTTGACTGATTGCTATATTTTTCTGACTAATTTTGTTTGCAGAAGCTAAGAAGTGTTTGCTGTAACTTAATTATTCAGCAAGTGTATGCTATGAAGCATTTGGGGTTTTCCACAGCATGCCTGGTATGGCCCATGTCAGAGATGAGGCACTGAACAAGCAAATGTTATATACCTGTTGGTATAAAAATTCCTGTGTTACGGTTATACAGCATGGTGAAGTCCATTGCCTTTAATGAAAATGTGAAGGATATGGGAAATGGATTTTGCATCATGTTTTGCAGATAAGACATACTTCGCCTTAATATTTTTTCTTCTCTAAGCTGTTTCACAGTTGAGTACCCTTGACTGAAATCACTTAATCCATTGCAGTCATGAAAAACAACAGAAGTTTCTATTGTCCTATAACATTAAGCTTGACTATTAAGAACCTATATAAGATAATACCTCAAATTAATTGAACAAATTTAAATGTTAATTGCTGTCAGTGATCTAGGCATTCAGCATATGAAGTACTGGAACAAATGCCCTCCTTATTTAGAACTTTGAAAGCAATCTCTTTCATGAGAAAATTCAGGAAAAGATGCTTATTACCTTTGATGTTGCAAGCAATATGTTCCAATGTTGGAAGATATTATTTGAGAGAGAGATAAGAATGAAATATAAGCTGTTTTGTCGTAGGAAAGCAGAATGCAGAAAGGGAATTGTTCTCCTTTCAGTATATTTGCAATAGTGTAAATATAGGATGACTTCAAAGGATTTGCAATGAAATATATGGATTTAAATTGAAGTCAAATGACACTAAACATAACAGGTGTGTCAAACATAACTATACCTGTGAAAAAAAATTAATCAGATACAGCATATTAATGAGATATTCCTTTGAATATGGACGCTAATTGTCTTTCTCCTCTTCTCAAGCAAAGCGTTCTCTGGATTATTCTTCAGGGGTCGATTCAAACACCAAACTGAAAGCTGTGGAATATGAAATATATTTCCTTGATCTGCCACTCTCTTTCCTATAAACTCCTAATGACAAGGCTGTTGCAGATGGCCTGTAGGCCTTTTTTGGCCATCCTACTTTATTATCTCCAATAAAATCCAGTGAAGTCCAGATCACATCTTTCATCTGG
>NW_010116937.1:1775-2575 GCF_000699245.1 Pterocles gutturalis
AGCAGGAATTCTAGTTAAATATAGCAATTTAGAGGCTGTACTGCAGGTTAAAAGACTCTAAGCAGCTAAAGTCTCCTCCAGCTGCTTTAGCAAGCAAGCAAGCTTTAACACTAGTTTTAATATTAGACACAGTTAAATGTATATATATCTTGAAGTAAAATGAAATAAAATACAGCATGGATTAATGAAAAAGTGACTATTCCAGGACAACTTGACATTTTTATTTAATAGGTTGGATAACTTTCTAGGTGAATTAAATGAAGTAAACCTCATTGATTTGAACATCAGAAATGTAATCAGTAGAATGTCACATATAGGGTGGCAGTTATTTTGAAATTCAGATAATCAGTTTTAGGTGTACTTATGTAGCGATGGAATTCAAATGCCTTGCTCTTTTCTGGATGCCATAGCGCATACAAGATATTCATCTGGTACTGGCTGAAATAGCATAGAACCTATGGGAAACCCATGCTTCCCTGGAGTAACAGCTGAAAATGTGTTGGATAATGTAAAGCCTTGAAGTATCATTAGGTATCTGTATTTACATAACCAAATCTCATCTTCATTGTCTACTTTAAAGTGAATGGACTCTACCCTTAAGCTCCACTAGCTATACTGAGTGGGTCTTCATTTATTACAGTTAAGCCTTAAACATCCAGTTCAGATGGAGACAATTTATGCAGATGCTGTCTTAATCTGAAGATTTACCTCACTTGCTAGTGACACTGGGGAATTTTTTAGCAAAACTGGAGGATGCAAGGGCTAGGACAGCAATTTTTAGTGTAATACAATGAAGGGAA
>NW_010116937.1:2599-9076 GCF_000699245.1 Pterocles gutturalis
AAAGAGAAATTAATGGGTTTATTTTTCAAAGAGAGACAGATTTTTCCTTACGTTCTCAGTTTTGAAGTCTAGGCCCCTACACACAGAGTATCCTGTGGCTTTAGATTCTGCATAAATTTTCTTACTCAGAAGAACAGAAAGCAAAACATTTATACACATGTATTACCTACACCAGGAAATTTTTTGAATTTTATTCTTGGGATAATGAGAAAAAAGAAGAAACTCTAGTTTGATACTCGTTCATTGACAAATGTGATGGGAAGGATGAGAATATCAAGGGTGCAAAATGCTTCTGATCTGAAATTACTGCTTACAAATTTCAAAAGGAAAGAAAGTATCTCATTCTCTTCAGTATCTTTTTTATTTTCTTTGGTTTAACATGAATGTAATAAGTTATTAACTCAAATAATTCCACTTCCTTTCAGTTGAGGAAAACATCACAACTCATGCCTCTACCTGGCTATAAGCCTAATAATTTGATCTCCTCAGCAGTTTCACACCCTTTGAGTCAATTGCCCACAGCACTCTGATTAATGAGTCCCTCTGACTCAAAAGGGAGGATATTTTAGTCCCATAGTCCAGCTCAGATTCTGGGATATTTCTGTGCAGTGGTGGCAAACTAACTCCTTATGTTCTGCTTCCATGCCGTTCGTGGACTCCTTGACAGAATTTCTCAATCAGAAATTCCATAGCCTCTTTGTTTAAGGAAATCTGAGATTGCTAACCTAACATAAACACAGATAATAAACCAAAATTATTAGCTAAGGCACCAGGGCCTTTCTCTTCTTTTCTGTTTTAATCTTGTTCAGAAAAAAAAATAAAAATGACTTTGCTGTTTATTTAAATCCTCATGGACTCACTCAGATTTCACTTTTCACTTAAATTCTTTACTGACTCCTTTTCTTGTCTTATTTTGTTACAGGTAAGCAATAAACTTACTTGTAAGTCCTTACATGCCCATGGGAAGACCATGCCACCAACTGATGAAATCACCCCGAAATACTGATACTATATGTACCAAAAAGGAAAAAAATCAGAAAATATCTTTCAGTAACAAAATTTCACTTGAAGATCTGATTCCAGTCTTAGATACTGAACTGATGCTTGCAGTGTTCTCTCTTTTGTGTTGAAAAAAAGGAGAACTCAGCCCACTGGACTCTTCAAATGGAACTGATTTTTCAAATGAAGCTCTTTTATTGGAAAATATACGTATGAATAAAGTAGATGCCCAAGCTATCTCTCTCAATTAGTAAACAATTTAAACATCATGGACTTTTCTCATGACTTATCTGAAGACTACCATTAGGTAGGAACTGGAAAAAATAGAACAATTTAAATAAATTTTTTCAGAAATATAAAAAAATAATTTAACAGCCCCCACATAATCCAGCATGACACTATCGTCCAAAGATGAGGAAAAATAAGCAGTAGAAAAAAGTAGTAAAAACTTTGAACAATTAGGAAAAACTAGAGGAGATAACTGACTTTTTAATGTATCTTTAAATGGTCACTATATATAGAAATAGGAAGAAGAATTTCAGAATATGCCTGGCTATTTCCATGTAGTAATCTGTATTCTTTTGCTGAATAGAAGAATTTTATATGCAAAATTTTATCAACTAACAAAGAAAATATAAGACTTTCTCCAAACAGACTATATATCCCTATGTCCCTGATACTGCATACACCACATTGTGTTTGCAAGGTCTGTGGCATGGGACTAGTTTCTTACTATATATTTTTGAAGTGCCAATGACAAACTTTTGTTAGGGACCCTGTGAGACTTTGGCCATAATAAACATAAGTATTTTAAAAACAGTATATATTGAATAAATATGTCTTTAATGTTGAACCAAGTTTACAGGAAGCAGGGTAAATTTAACAGATTTGATTGTAAAGTCATAGCTTATCTATGGTGTAAAACAAAACCATAAAAAAGTCATATAGGAATATCCAGCCTCTCTGAAGACAGTATGAGACATGAGCCACAAGCTCTCAGTAGATGAGGTAAGCCTGTTCTACATCAGCCCATCCCACTGCATTTCCTTACAGTCCATTGGAACACTAGATGCTTCTTTCTAAAATACCAGAGTTCTTCCAATTAATTCACCTTCAGTCGGCTTCTCTCAATTGCTTCCCTTTTCACTGGTCATATCCAACCACACTGCCTCAAAGCCATTCTGCCAAACTTCTTACTTTCTGCATGTCTCAAAGGATATAATTTGCTTTGGCTTGTAACTCCCTTCAGTGTGATCCAGTCAAACAGCTCTGAAGAAGTGAAACACAGCTTCAGTAGTTTCAAATCCCTATTCTTTAAGTACTCTGGGAACTACATGGCAATATTTTGCATTTTTTTCTGGAAGGCAGAAGATATAGAAAGACATATATTAATACTCTCTGGAATTCTTTCATTCAAGGAAGACAAAGCGTAGTGATCTATAAGCTGCACTGCTTCCCAAATTCCCTTGTTAATTAGGGAGGATTTCAGGGAGAGGACCGACAGAAAGATGCAGGAGGATGAACTCGGAAAGGACAGGAAGGCAAATCGGTTTCATGTTGAAAGGCTGGTAACACACTGCCCTTGTAAGCCAACTGCTGGAAATAGATGCTCTTGCCTTGAAGTAAAAACTGATGAACTTGCTGTATCCTTCTCAAGCCATGGCAAAACAAAACACTTGGATTATTTGTACAATTTACATCCTGAGGGCTGATTTCCAAGAATAGGTGTTCTGAAAAAAGCAAGTGAACAGATTCAGCAACTTTTCCTACTAGTGGATGTTAAAACCAACAAAACTAAAGTCTTGAAAGGAGTAGCAAGGGAAAAGATATTTTGGTAATGAAAACATAATTACAGTGTTCCTGATAATGCAAGACAACAAGAAACTACATAGTAATTTTCTGAAATAAATTAAGATTATATTTCTTTATTTGCAAAACATTTATTTTCCGTTCACATTCTGCTTGTAAAATTAAACTTTTTTTTTTCCCCTTCAGTGTAGAAATAGAAGCACATAGTTGGATCCTGTGATCTAACTGTACCTGGGAACACATTCTACAGTTGTCAGAAAATATAATTTAGATTTTCTTATATCAAATTTGATCTTATCTATCTTATACATTTTTCCTTTTTTTTCCCTGTGTTTAACCCTAAAAAATGCATACTAAAGAGAGTTACTGTATTGGGTCTGGCTGAGATGGAGTCAGTGCCCCCACAGCACCCCTCACAGTGCTGAGTGTTACACTGGCCGCTGGCAGGGTGTTTATAACACAGCTTGGGACGGGGCGGAGCCAGGACAGTTGACCCGGATTGGCTGTTCCATACCATGTGACATCAGCTCAGCCATAAAAGCCAAGGGCAGGGAGGAGAAGGGGGACATTTGTTACTGTGTTTGTCTTCAGGAGCAGCTGCTACACATACTGAAGCTCTGCTTTCCCAGGAAGTGTAAGAAGTAAGCCGGACATTGCTTACTGAGGGGAAGCAGAGAATAACATCTCTGTTTACCTTTTGTTTCTGTGCATGGCCTTGGCCTTTGTTTTAATTAAACTGCTTTTATCTTGACCCACGAGTTTTTCATCTTATTTTGCCGAAGGGGGAGTGACAGAGGGACCTGGTGGGCACCTGGCATCCAGCCAAGGTTAACCCACCACAGTTACATTGGTGCAAAAAGCTAAAGAAACCAGGGTATTGTTCAGGAAAAAGCTTGGAAGTATGGTATTTATTGATTTCACAGGCTGTTATCATCCGCATTCTTGTTTGCCTATCTATCCTTTTTGGACCTGTAAGCTGGAAAGGATCTTAAAGCTAAGCTTAACCCATCACAAGTTGTACTGGTCTTGTGTACATAAACTTCTCATAAACCAGTCAGAAGGCTCACTTAGGCTCAGTATCTGAAAAAAGAATGCATGTAACAGTTTGCCTAATCTATTTTTATACTCTTATAAAATTGCTGAGACAGGGGACTTCTGCTGTATTTAGTAAAATACTAAAGAGCTATACTTTTCTTCTGTGATATCTATTCTTCAGGTTTGATAAAGAAGACTTGCTATTACACGATTAATAGTTTTTTCCCCTAAGAGCAAATTTTGTTCATGATAGTCAGAAAATTTATTTCATCTTCTTGACAGTCTAATTAGCAATCTGAAATAGAGATTATCCAATTATTTTGAATGCTTCAGTGCAAAACAACAATGAAAGATTCTGTATATAAATCATGTAGTTACATGAAATTCTAATTGAAAAAAATGTAGGTCTTTGGTTGTTACGGATCAAGAACAATTAACAATGTAAAATGAATAGTAACATTATTTTTTCGTTCTGTTAATAGCAGTATTGTTAAATGGTAAATTGCAATTCAACCTGACATCTACAGGACCACTCAGAAGAAACAGAAATTGAGTCACTAATAAATGTCTTGCTCTTGTTGTTTATTGACTTAAATTATTATATATATAATTATATCATAATGATTAGCAAAGTGGATAAAATAAAAAATATTCCCTTGTCATTAATATCAGAATGAATCTGGGCCACTAATAGTTTAATCTTTGTAAGTCATTGTGAAAGTATATCAAAGCTTACCTGGCTTCAGGGAGATCAGGAACATTAAAAGCATGTCCAGAACAAAATTAAATTTATAGAGGCGTTCCCTTGGAAGAACTTAGGAAATTTAAGGCTCCCTACAGAAAAGGTCATATTCTCTGTTTCTTAAGGTGTTTCAAATAGGAAGTTTTTTTAATATAATATTTGCTCTTATTTAGGTTAAGTCAGCTTTCAGTCATGAATAGTCGAATAGTCTTGAAAGGCTCCTGTAAATACATTCTTACTAGTCACTTTTACCCATTAGTTATTAAGTGTCACAGTAAACCAAGCTGGATGACTAACCTGGATCCCTTACATGAAAGTAGCAATGTACAAAACATAAATGGGATTATGACATTCTTTCTCTTTCTGACAGTAATGACTTTTTATGCCCTGCATTTCCACAGTACCCATGCAAAGTTAATCCTACATAATATCAAAATCTGAAAGGTAAAAAAAGAAAAGGTTATTTTTAGTAGTCTCATAAAATGAATATATATTTCAATTGTACAGAGGTTATATCTTCCTCTAAGTTATTTTACTTGCCTACTCAATGTATAGAAAAAAAAGAGCATGATCATTTTTTAGCTATACTAAAAGTACACTAACTCTGAAATGTCATGTAATAAGATTACAAAGTGGGGCCATGAGTTTCATCATTACAGATTTATTTGAATTGTTAAAATCTTGTAAAAGGTTTTTTTGAATTGCTTGTCACTTCTTTCTAATACAAATCATCCTAATCCCCTGTAATTTAAAGTAACAGATTTTTATATATCTTTCTTTTGCTCTTCATAAAAACTTCCTAGAAATACCAAAATACCAGTATTAGTAACAATAGGTCCTGTTTCAAAATCCATATGGATTTTTTTACACAGGAAACACAGAAACCGATGCTTTGCCTGAACAAAGGCCATGCAACACTTGACAGTTGGGTATTGCAGCATTTGGCACAGATTTGATAACTCTATTTGCTGTATGAGAGAATGGGTTGCAGTAGCAGGCCAAGAGCCAATTAAATACTTGGTGGAGTTCTGTTGCACTCAAGTTTGTCTTATGAGTGATTTTAACCCATCCCGTATCTTCGTTAGAGATGGCTCAAGAGTGCTCATAAAATATTTACTCCCTCTGCATATTCACCTTCTTATTTGTATGTATTTCTTACTCACATGGCCCTTTTCTCCTGACTTTGAAGTCAGCACTGAAGCCATAAAAGCATCATAAGAACTAACTTTAGTATAAAAAGCTTTGTATAACTAAGTCCTTTCTTCTCAATTATCCTCAGGCGTTTAGGCTGGTGACAGAAGCATATCTACAACAGCAGATGGAAAGGATTCAAATGCCTCAGCAAAAGAGATCTTTATTCATGGATATTTCTGTTGCTTTGACCAGTCTCTTAACTAGAATGAACTACAAAAGCCATGAGGATAAAATAATTTGAAATAGGAAAATAAATGTAAGAACTGGCACGGCATATTGCATGTTGTTAAGACATACTTCAGACAAAACTAAATAGTTATAGAAATGGTGAAATAATTAAAGTTAAAGGGGAAAGGAAATAGAAAAAACTGGATCTGACTGAAGCTTTCAGCCCTTCAGAAAGATTACTATTATTGTCGTAAGTGCCTGTGGACATGAATAAAACAATTATCTTTCTGTGAACTGATCTGGAAGATTATGTACCTCTTTCCTTATTTTTCCAATTCAACTTAACACCTGATTGCAGACTAGCTTGTAAATGAAACGGTCTCAAAGAGTATAATCACTTCTGGAGATGCCAGGTAAAGTCACTACTTAGCCATGCAGCTGAATTTTGCACCAAGATCGTTCCAGATTTTATTTATTTAGGGACATTCTGGAACTGAATATCTGTAAGACATTTTATATATATATATATA
>NW_010116938.1:0-7023 GCF_000699245.1 Pterocles gutturalis
AAACTGTAACTGTGGTTTTAAAAAAAACCGCGACAGGTGTTTTGTCTTCCCAATTAACCGTTACATGTGACGGAGCCCGGCTCTTCTGGAGATGGCTGACCACCTGCCTGCCTGCTGATGGGAAGTCATGAATTAATTCCTTGTCTTGCTTTGTTTGAGTGCACGGCTTTTGCTTTACTTACTACTGTTTTTATCTCAACCCACAAGTTTTCTAACTTTTACTCTTCTGGTTCTCTCCTCCATCCCACTGAGGGGAAACGAGAGAGCGGCCACGTGATGTTTATTTGCCAGCTGGGGTTAAACCATGAAAAGGAGCCACAGTCCCCCAGGGAGCCTAGCATATACAAGAAAATGCCAACCAGAATTACAGTGCAAATAAAGTAGCATTCTGCAATATGATATTTTTTGTGTTGGCTCAAAATAAGTATTTTTAAAATCATACTCCCCAAAAAAACCTGAGCAAAACTAGGTTTTTCAGAAAATGTGCTCTTTTTTAAGAAATTCAAACGCATGTAAAACTTCTAACAAACTCTAGTTACTACTTAATATTAAAAAACAGTTCTAAAAATGTTTTCTAGAGAGATCTGTGCTCATCACAGTGCACTGTGGTGTTGACCCAAATATGACTGTACACAATGGTAAGTGTGTTTGCAGTCACCATTGTTATTTTAGTCCAGTAAAACATAGGTCGTAAGCCCCAAAGATAAGATCAGGATCTGGACCAAATATAAATTTCCAGAAATTCAGAAATATTTAGGTTTTGTGTTTATTGGTAGGGCCAATAAACATAATTTTAATACTTAAGTGAATGTCTGCCGGTCCTTTTGTTCTTTTGAAAATATACATGAATTTTAGACACTAGAATAATGACTTCATACTGTACAAGAGCCTTCTCCCTTACAAACAAACACTGGAGCCTGTGATTTTTGCTGTATGAATGGATGAATACTGACCTAATGAATCTGGCTAGCTTCAGCTCTACCATTATACACCCTACCCTTGTTGAACAACAGTAAAAACTGCAGAAGATCAAAGATCCCAGGACAAACCTGTCAGGCGTCAAGGACAGCCTTAATCCCAAAGTGCAGATGGACACTTAGACCCATGTGAACAAATCTTAGCTCAGCTGAGATTGCTTAGAGCAGCCTTGGTGAAGCGGTTTCAGTGCTCAGACCCACAAACCCAAAGGTGGACTGTTTGGTTTGTAGGTCAGGATGTTTCACACAGCCCCACGGCACATGCCAACAGCCTGAAGTGTCTTAAGCAGCTTAAATAGCTTTAAGCAGCTTTGAAGACTTAGACACCTTAAGCTTATAAAGCAGTTTAAGCTGCTTAAACTGCTCTAGGACTTTAACAAGGGCCCCACAATGCTGCTCCTCGCCAGGCGAGGGGAATGAAGCAGGCTGCGCGCTGCAGCTCCCTTGCCATTGACTGGAAGGAAGGAGCTACAGAGCTGCCTCAGATGCAGCCAGGAGTCTGCAGAAATGCAAACAACTGGTATTGACATATTTTGGCAATGATGTTGTATAAAACAATGAAAAGTATACTCTGTCCACTTGGTTAGCTCATTGTTTCTTCCTCTTCTGTAGCTACTTCACTTCCACAGCCACCTCCTGATCTTTTTTCTGTTTTCACCCATTTTGTTCAGGCTCTTTCAGTATCTATTCTCTTTCTAATTAATTCTTCCTAAAGAGATCAGTGGAGTGCGCTTACTGCAATGATATACTTTTATGAAGAAAACATGTCTTGATTCAACCTATTCAGTCCACAGAACCGTGCTGGGGGCAACCATTAATTTGTATCACTATAGTTTAACCTAAAGAGAGATTTTTTTTTTTTTTTTTTTTTTTTCCCCAAAGGGGCAGGGTTGAACAAAAACTTTGGGAAGCTTTTTTTTTTTTTTTTTTTTTTTTCGCAGAAGGGCATGAGTTGACAGAAGCATTGTGGAAAACCCAGCTGCGTCATCCTAGAAAGTACCAGTGGCAGCCATCAGATTGTCACCTGCAGAAGTAACCAGATGGGATAGCATTGTTCAGAAGAATTAATACAATGCATTGAACCTGCATCGCATTTCCTGGCATTTTGGAGGTTTCAGAAAAGGAGGAAGTCTGGGGACAGATGTCCAGAAAAATGGGTAAATGTGTCTTCCTACATTGGTAATCTCTTAGGGCTGAAAGGACTTTGTTTTCAGCTTTCATTCCATCTCTCTAAATTTGGGGTGTGCTGCACAAATCACAAGTTTTTCTGTTCTTAACAAAGGATGTAACACCCCCTTCCCCCTACATACAAGACAGAGGTGTACAACTGAGTGACTGCTCAATTTAGTGACAATGTCACCATTTAGTGACAATTCACTTTGAACTGTCATGTTAATAACTAGGGCTGTGGTGACTATGTACCACAGCACTTGAGCTGGATGTGATGTCCTTGCTGCTGAAGAACTGCTCAGGCCTACATCATTGCGTTTTTCTCATGTTTGAATCACCTTTCCAGTTCTTTTAGTAGGAACATTCTGCTCTTCTCTTTCATACTCTTCACTCATTTCCTGGGGTCATATCCTAACTTCTCAGGTATTTTCTCCCCAGAGTCCTCAACTTAACTGCCCCCTTATTTTCCACAGGCTTATGGAGTCCCATCACATGTGACTTTGTATATATCAAACACACTAATCAAAATTTACCTGCAAAACGTAACCATGAAACTTATCATACTCAAACAATGAGTTCTAAAGGCTTGACGATGTAAGCAGGAAGAGGGATCATGGTCAGCCTTACTCACTGCTCTATTTTTTGATGATTATCTGTGTTATGCATTCCTAAATGATGTTGCATATCACCATAGTGTATATTACATGCACAGCATGTCCAATGTGGTATATTTATACAAGCATCACTTAACACTTTCGCTGAGGTTTGATTTATACCAAATGCTTTTTTTTTTTTTCCAGCAGCCTGAAAGCATTTTTTTCCTTTTTTATCGAAGAGAACAATTTATAGCACAATCTATTCTTTTCAAGTCATCAATGCATTTTAATCCCATTTTCTATTTATCCAGCTATCAATTACTACTTCCTTCCTTCCTTCCCTCCTTCCTTCCTTCCTTCCTCCACTAGCTTCTAAGTGATTTAATTATTACTGTTTCTTAAATATTGATTTGACATGCTCTCGTCAGGTGACACCACTGGTAGTTAACAGATTTATTTGTAGTGGAGCATTGGAACCACTGGATCATGTTTCCTTGGGTTCATGCCTTGTTTCTACAACATCCCTCTGGTAGCCCCAACTCCTTCTCAAGCTCCAGCCAGTTTTGTAGGAGAAAAGCAGGTTGTCTGGGCTGCCCATGGGCTTCGCAGTCAATGGGATGGTGTTAGCTGCTCAGTGTCCACGCAACTCTTAGGCTGCAGAAGACGGTGAGCTGCACCTGCCATTCCCTCAGTTCCAACAGTGATTTGGGTCTCGCTCTCCTCTAGGCAGCTGCTCATTTGCATCAACAATTAATGGTGAGAATTAATGAAGTTAATTAAGGTTCATGATGGGCATGGAAAAATAATATTTTTTTGAATTCTGAAAAGCTATATATAGTCATCTATTAATAACTTATACATTTTCTTTAAAATATTTTTCTTTACATCTAAGAAGACAAAAGTCCCATTCATGTCACAAGAGAGTTCAGGTAGTTCTAGATCTGAAGGATTTTTTAACATTTGTAAACCAGAAAACATATAACATCAGGCATCAGGTCATGTATATGGGACACAGTTTGGCAGACATTTATGCATATGCCCAGTTTTCAACTGAAGCTCGATTTCCTTTGACTTCCAGGAAACTTCAGTGTACACTAAAATTAGCTCTGCTGATTTTAGACAAAACTGCATGTTTCCGTGCCTTGATAAACAACCGTGCATGTGCCAAAAAAATTTCATTGACTGCTTTGACCCTAGTGAGGCCACACATCTGTACTGATCCACCAATGGAAAATACAATTTTTCATAACTGCTGTTGGACTAAATCACCACGTGCTGGCAAGCTGTCGGGGTCCTGTTGCTGGGCAGATCACCAGGTGTTGGCCCATCATTGAGGGTTACTGCTCCAATTACCAGCTGCTCGCTCATGCAGCAAAAATGTAGGGACAGCAGACTCACCCTTCCTTCCCCAAACACAAGACAACTGTCTCCTTGATGAGTCTGTAGGATTACAGATGACCTTGCAACAGGACAGCATGGAGCTTCATAAGCCAAACTGACACTTTCTTCTCCCTCCATCTTCTTCAGCATGTTCTCCCAAACCTTGACATTCCCACCATTCTTTTTTTTTTTTTTTGTAATAATCTTGTCCATCTGAAGTAAATTGATAGTTTACTTTAACTTCAAAAAATAACTTTCCTCTACATTTCTTCATAGTACTTTTTTTTTCTTTTCTTTTTTTCAGCTTCAGTGGCTAGCTTCTTTGGCTAATAGATGATACAGTGAATTGCCTGAACCTTTTACAAGTCTGTGAGTATTATTTCCCTAGACCGCAACACTAGCCAAATTATTTAGCTCTGCTTGAAGCTATCCTAAGAAGTGGGCAGAGTTTAAGATTTTAGGAAGAAAGCCAGCATTTGCACTCTACCAATATTAATTTCACGCATTCCCTTTTGCATTCTTCATTCTGTAATTAGGCTGCGCTTCCATCTCCACCCATATCCTGCCTTGACACACATCCATGTGCAGATGACGGGGGGAATGACGGGTGAGCCAGACAACTTGCAGGCTGAGTCACCCCAGGAAGGCAGAGCGTCATCTGGCAATTAGGATGGAGAAGAAGGAAGTGTGCCAGCAAAACAGGTGATCTGAGCAATGCATTGCACCTCACATGCCAAAATGGATATTGCACAATACTGTGCTATGACAGAAAAATGTGGAGAAGAGCACAAGGATAAATTTCCAAGATGACCTTCAAAGTAGGAATTAAAGAAATACCAAAACTCAATTATTTCTTTTCATGAGCCACTTTAATACCGAAGGTGACTATAACAATCAAGAAATGGACAGAGCAGTGGTATACTATAACCCTCTCAGCATTTTTGTTCACTTTTATTTGGTTGTCTTTTCCTGTGCACGGAGGCTCGAAAGAAGAATCACAAACACAATTTATGAGTATGTAACAACTATGCTATTTGTTGGACTGTACACGCAATAAATGGCTAGGACTAACATGCTATTAGCCTAGGCGCTAATGTCCTCACTGCCTCTGATGCAGGTACCCACTGGATTTCTGCTGGTCAGGCAGATGGCAATCACATGTGGAAGTGCCAGTCTCCATTGCTCCTTGCAATAGACTGATCCTCAGTTTTGCTGAGTTGCTATCTTCCATTTTGATTTTTTTTCCTCAGGGTTTATAGCTTTTTCAGTTAATATTTTTTTTCCTTCAGTCCTTGAGTGACTGCTCCCAACTCAACAATTTCACTTCTGTCTCCTCATTTCTACTTTATTTATATATCTTGCTTGGTTTTAAAGTTTATGTGCTCTCACTCAGCTTAGCAACATTTTTTTTAGTAAAGCAGAGCTGAGTGTGGTGAAAGATCTACCAAAATGCTGGGAAAGAGACAGGTCTGTGCTTGTTGTCTGACATATTTCTAAGCACCGTGCAGGCCTAAAAATGTGGACCTTGCCAGATGGCAAAAAGACTTCAAGAAACAGAAACTGACATGAACACCAGCTGGGGTCAGATGTGCTATATAATTGGTAGTATCAGTGATGGTCTTTGTAATGTCAAGCAGAAAAGTCTGTGAAGGATGGACTTCAAAGGGAAAATGACCTAGAAATCAGTGATATGAAGCTGAAAACTAAACAGTGCTTCATGATATTCTGGATTTGACCATGCATAGATTTGTAAGGAAAAACAAATTAACTGTGAGGATAGTTAATCACTGCCACAGGTTGCTCAGAGAGGTTTGGCAGTCTCCATCCTTGGAGTTTTTCCAAACGACTGGATAAAACCCTGAGCAGCCTGGTCTGCGCTCGCATTGATCATGCATTGAGTGAGGTGGATGGACTAGGGACCTCCTGAGTCACCTTCCAGCTTGGATCATTGGGTGATTCTATGATTAAAGTTACTGTTGGAGACAAGGGTAGGTGAGGGGGAGAAATGGTGTTACAAAGGGAGAACGCAAAGCATGACATTTCTCAGTATGATTGACTCTCTGTAAAACTCAGCTGCTGCCATCCATGTAAGGTGATCCCATCTCTCCCAGGTCCCGTCCTCTCTCTTGAGCTGGCGCTGGCCCTTGTCCAACATCTCTGTGAGCTGTTGAGCAGGCAGAAGCTGATTAATTTTTTTAAACTGGTAGGCTTTCTGCTGATTCAGTTAGCTGAACTATTTCACTGAGAGACAGATGAGCACCACAGCATGAGGAGGAGGTGGGAACGTGTGGTTAAGGTTGGAAGGAGTTAAGGTTGGGCAGGGCCCTTTCAGTGGGAGCTAGCCATTAGATTTGCTGTGCTGCCTCACAAAACAATGTTACTTATCTGCAGTAGCTTCAATACCGGCATAACAACAAATTCAGTAAGCCCAAAAAGTATGCTCATAGAGAAAATAAGAACGCAGAAATAAAAATTCTTTAATGCTAAGACCAATGAAAAGTGTGGAATCACAAAAAGGAACATCAAAACAGACAAATGGATGAACAGAGATATATTAAAGTCTTAACAACTGAAACTGAAGCTTCTGCCGTGGTAGGAAACCACAGATCTTGTTTACCGAGTTACAAAAATCCTGTGTGGCTAGTTTCAACAGGAAATGGGCTGATCAGAAGCAAAGATAGGGAAATGCATACAACAGAGATAAAATAGATGGACAAAGCATTTTAAAGAAGTCAGCACCAAAAATCAGCCCTAAATTGACATGAGATTCTGTGACATGAGGTGATGTGACTTCAAATCACAGGAGATTGCCATTGGCTCAGTAGTGATATCAGAAAAGCAAGTTGTGGTCCAGTAGACAGCAGCAACAATGCAATGAAAGATGACTCGATCGTAGCAGG
>NW_010116938.1:7054-16680 GCF_000699245.1 Pterocles gutturalis
CGCTCATGATGTCACTGCAAAAGTAAAATTTAAAAAGATGTTGAAAAACATCTGTGAAAAAAAGGAAACTTTTGATGAGGGGGAACATGGAGTTGTTAAAATATTTTTAAAAGAGACTAGGAAAGTGTTTCTCTGCCCTACGGTATAGAGGAGGTCATTTGCAGGGGAATGCTGCACAAGATGACACAGATGATGGATGCAGAATTGGAGGAGAATAGCCTCTGGACTCAGGCCCGGAAAACTGGATATTCACATAAAAGAGCATCCTGAAAGAACACATGCAATGACAGGCTTTGCTTATCACCAGTTACATTGATTTTTTTTAAGGTACTTGACAGCGGCCTCTGGAACGTCTTGTGGAACTAGAGCACTCTGATTGTCCTCCATCATCATGGCCTTGCAGAGAGGGATGGATGGCTGCATCTGGGAGTGCTTCTAAGTAATATACTGTTTCACTTTTAACACTGGTATAAAACAAGGGTACGCTTGCTCTCTATTGCTGTTTTACATTATCATACATAGCTACTGTGTAGGCAGCACAAGTAGCAGCATACCACAGTGTGGATTACACATATCTTGGAAGTGTAAATTGTGCTATTAGCATTCTGCTACTGAGACACAGACCTGAAAAAAGCTGTGAAGATATATATCCTAGCAAAAAAAAGTGAGCCAAACAGGATTCAAAATCAGCTATCAAAGCAAACATCCCTGAAAGCTTAATACCAAGCATCAAAGTCATGTTAGAAAACATAAATGCTGGGAAAGTCAAACAGCTTGCCTGTCCTGTCCATATCCCACTTCTGAGTAATTAGGAAGGAACTGGCAGTGAGGATAGGAGAGTCTTGCACCATTCCTACTCATTTCAGCATATGGTAATCCAAGATATTCAGTCCCAGAATGAAAACAATATTTTAAAATCATTATTTACATGTAATTACAATGCTAAAATAGACCCTAGAAAGTAGAGACATCAGAGGTGCTAGAAAACTAGATGCCTTGAAAGAAAAAGTGCCTGTGAAAAAGTCTGAACACTGGGCTCTATCCTTAGCATAGAGCTGAACAGCCCACCAGCTCATCTCTCACCAGAGTCAGCAGGGAGCACAGGATGTATTTGGTACGCATTCTCTGAATGGCAGCCCCCAAGAATCCCCCACAAAATGATCCAGTGGAGATCAGTGTGTGTGAAGAAGAGGATGCTCATTAGAGATCTTAGGAAGACCCACCTCACATCTTAACTGTGTCCTTTAGAAACACCAACGAATGACAGAGAGGAATGGAAGACACTAGCTTCCACTGCATGACCCAGCCTTGCTATAGGAAGAAGACAGGAAGAATAACATAAGAATTGAATATATTCCCCATAACTGCTTTGTTTTCTCTGTGAAGCAAAAATTGCATTAGCTAGCTTGTTTTATTAGTGGCCACTGGAGGTAATAGTTGTGAACCTTACTGAGGGGGAGGAAAATAAAGCTCTTGCTCCAGGGATGCAGAGAGTAGCTGATGTCCAGACTAAAGTACTCTGACAAATGCTTCAAGGAGCCGCAGGCCTGCTGCCAAGGCACTGCCATGTGATTGCTGCAGTCACGATAAACTACGGAGAAAGTCCATGCCAAGAAGAATTGGCAGGTGTGGGACTCAGGTAGCCATGCCACAGTTGAAATTACATGATCCCTGATTAAAGGGGTTTTGCCTTTCATGTATCTTCAAAGGTATCTGGAGCCTACTGGCATCATAAGCAATGATGGTTTATTTTTTATTATGTAGACTGAATGAGAGATCTTTAGTCAGTGTTGCATTAGAGACAGTTCTGCTTTTTAACCATAAATATTTGCTAGTGCAATCTGGTATTGATCTGCAAGGTTACTTATATCTATAAGATAAGTAGTTCTTTTTTTTTTTTTCAACTTCAGCTTGTTAAGTTTGAGCTTAGATCTGAGTGTGCTTTTTGAGGTGATGCCGTAGATGTAAAAGGGCACACAGACTCCTGTTACATTGAATATATTCAGGATATATAATCTCTGCTACCATTCCCAGGCATTTTCTTAGCCAAGTTTTAACACAAAACCACTATGTGTATGCTTTTTTAAAAAGTAAAACTCTGCAGTCTGCTCTCAGCTTTCTTTTCCTTTTCTCATAAACTCAGACCCACATGTAGCCCAGATTCCTCAATGATATCTGCTGAATTTTTTCAACGTTCTTGTGCTATATATATGTATATCTACGTCTTGAGCAGCAGCATGTGTCTGTGCTTTGAGTACAGACTGCTGTTATTTTAGATATCTGCCTCCATAAAGAAGCATCAGTGTTTTTTACATGTATTCATAATGAGAATTTATTCACTGTTTTCACAGAGGTTTAACCTCATTTCCAAAATGAGGTTGTTCTTGTTCTCCAAGTTGAACTACTTTTTTTTAAAACAATACTTTAACTTTTTTTTTAAATTTGGGAGTCTGCCCACCAAAGGCCATATGTATTTATATGTATATAGTAGTTCAAGTACAGCGCCTTATTCAGAAGAGGCTCTTAAATGTGTGCCTTCTTTTTAAGCACCTACCGAAGATGAGTTCGGTGTGCGTTTACACACTTTTTTGAATGGGGGCGCATTGAAGAACAAGCTTGTTTTCTGGAATCAAAACCTTGACTGAAATGTCACTGCCTGGATCACTTGCCATTTGTAAGGCTGACAGCAGCAAGGGGATATAAACCATAGCTCATGCTTGCCTCACCAGCAATATAAGCATGCATTGTACACACTGCATGTAATCATACAACAGTTCCTCGGGTGAGATCATGCTGTAAAGTATCCAGCCTTTATGCAGTGGAAGCATCAAGACGAAGGCCATGGATCCCAAAACACAGCTGTGATGAAGCAATATCTATGTTATGACATTCAATTTTGTTATGTAATTAGAGCATTCAATTATAGACTGGAAGACATACTTACACTGTATTAGAATATTCTCTGCTGTAAATGAGGTTGGCTTAATTCCCTAACAGGCCAGGCAGCGATAAGAGGCAGAGATAAGCTCCCAGCACTGACTGGGGACAAAACTAAACAAGTGGTGTGCTTGCCCTGCCCTGCCCTGCCCTGCCCTGCCCCACCCTGCTAGCTCCCTTGCCCTGGTCCTACAGCCGCGATAGCCAGTTCTGCGCCAACAGCTTCTGCAGCAGAGAACAACAGGGCAACATAGGTTGGCTTTTGGTTATTATCTGCTAATCAATTATTTATTTCTTCTTTGGATTCCCACTGCAGCTCTGCTCTTGTGCAGGCTATTGGTTGGGTGGAGCAGCCACAAGCTTTAGGAACAGCTAAGACTCTTCAAAAATTTTATTGGATTAATACTGGATTAATTTCATCTCTGTGAAAACAGTGACTTTTGATATGAGACCTGGTCTCTCTAGGCTGATCTGGCAGGTTCATCCATAGCTCACATAAGCTGGAACATTAAGGCTTGTTTCAAAGATAGAGGGAATGTGAGCCAAGACAGAAACGTGGGCCCCTATTTTCCTTTGAAAAATATGATCAGGTTTTCATTTTCCTCTTAGGAACTGTTAGGCTACTCCTTTGAGTGAGCAAAGGGTCCTTTATAATTTGTAGATACTTGGGGAAATTACCTTGGCATTATTGTTCCATAAGTCACTTTCAAAATATTCCAGATAGCACGCAGAGATGGAAAGACCATCTGTGACCAGAGCACACAGCCTAGAAACAACTGAGATTAAATGCGAGGGCAGCAGGCACAATGTACAAAACAGATAAATCAGGATGACTGCATAGTTGCATTCTTGTTTTTCCACTGTATTAACTTACAGAGAGCACAAAATAAACCTGTGTAGCAAAGACATGCGAAAAGACATACTGAAAGAAATATTTGTGTTGTATTAGCATATTCTCTGCTGTAAATGAGCTTGGGCTAATTACTTACCAGGCCACACAGGGATAAAAGAGGGAGATAAGCTCCTAATATCATATTAGGAAAAATTAATTAAACAAAATAAATATAATTTATTTGATTCTGCTATTTCCTATTTAAATTGCTTGACTTAGCAATCTCGGTAATGTTCTTTAACAAATTCTTTATTTCTTTTCTTAAACAGAAAACAGACAGAAAAATGAAAACAAACTGGAAAGCGATGAATTACATCATGATACCTCATCTTCCTCAGCAGAATGAGAACCACAGAATTAGCACAAATGGCTGCTACTTGAGCTAATGAAGTGCCACTACCAGTCACAGGTTGTCATCCTCTTAGTACAGCACTCTCAGAAGAGGATCGCTGATGGGCACTGGTGAGAAACATGAACCAAGGATGTGCTTACTGGCTGGGGTGGCAAGTAATCAGGTAGATGTACACTACAGATGTAAGCTAACCTGCTACGTCCTCCAGCCCCTCACTGTCCTTGTCCCTTGCCTTCCCTGCTTCATACCAGACCCAGTCTCCTCCTACAGCAAGTCACAGTGCATCCCAGCTCCTGATCTCCCAATCTGACTAGCTCTTTGCTCACTCCTAGTATGACATTCTTTGCTCTTAGTCTTCTTGGCTGGACTACCTTAACTTCCAGCCCCTCCTCCCAACCCCGTTCCTCATCTAGCACAGCTCTGGGATCCAATATATCTGTCTGAGATTTTCTCCATGGTGCATTTGAACAACTCTGTCCTCTCTACTCTTGATTTGAACAACGGAGCTGCTGGGACCAGAGGAAGGCAGACCCCCTGCCTTCTCTTTGGGTGCCTAGACCTCTTACGGCTCATGGTAGCAAATTCCTATCCACAGCAAATGTGACCATTAGGAAAGTTTGCTGTTAAAATCAAAGTTGTCTTTATTAAACATGACCATTATTTTTCACACACTTATTTCATAAGGATAAAAAAAACAGGTCCCTGATCAGATTTCAAGTCCTGGTACCAAACTTGAGAGATCTAGACTTTGTCACTGAAGACACCAGAATTTATAAGCACAGCACATTTTCCCCTACCGCCTGTCAGACACATCAGACATGTCTGAATTGTTTAACACTAGTTCCCCTGAGAATGTGTGTCAAGTAAAAAGCCCTGAATTATACAATTTCATAGCCATTCAAGGCCAAGCTGGATGGGGCCCTGGGCAGGCTGCTCTAGTGGTTGGCAACCCTGCCCACAGCAGGGGGGTTAAAACTAGATTATCTTTAAGGTCCTTTCCAACCCAAACTATTCTATGATTCTATGATACTGTTTAGACAGGACAATGGGGTTGATACACTTGATCTCATAAAAAAATATTCTAATATCTTTAATGACCACTGTACAGACTTTCATTCCTTAGAGAAGATAAGAAATGCCCTTGTAAACAAGAAAAATTAGATCCTGCTGTGCCAAGGTCTATACTCTAAATAGTTCAAGGTGACCAGAGTACAGCTCAGCCTGTTACATAAAATAATTTGAAAAGGTCACTAAAAATTAAAGACAAGATGACAGTTTTTTGAAGAAAAAAAACCCTGGTGGTAAGCCCCAAGGACTATGCTGAAATCATGTCTGGTAAAGAAGAAAAGCATGAGAGAGAATAGAATTAGTGGGACAAAACTGATATACTGGAGAGTAAGACTTGCTGATGAGCAAAATCATGAGTGGATGGGCTACTAGGGTATCTCTGGTGCCCCTAACCTGGGGAGTCAGCTGCGAGGAAGCAAAATTTGACCCACACTGCAGGATTATAAGTAGACAGCAGGAGCACAGCCGAGCACCATTGCATTCATTTCCCCCCCACTGCAGCCAGTCCACCATGGCTTCTTTGCACTGGGCATTTATTATCAACATCAAAGGCGTACAGACAGGACTGGGCCAGAAGGAGGAATCCAGGTGGTCTCACACCTCCACTTGCGTTGGCTAAATCCTGAATGACACCTGGTATGAGATCATCACAGCCTCCTTTTTTGTGCTTTTCCTTCCCTCCTTTGTTCTTTCCTTTTTCACACGTGTTTTTCTTTGTTTTCTGTTTAAGAAAAGTCTGCTTGAGACGTTAAAGCTATGTCCTTTGGAGACCTGCCGCAATGCTGTTAACAGATAGCTTCCAAAAAGCTGGGCAGCAGGGCACTGCTGCAATTTCCATGTTTCTGTGTGACCAACAGACAATATGTCGTGCTGGAGTATTTCTAGCAGTGAGCTTGCAATTCAGAGACAACACCAGAGTGAAAAGCTGACTTCCCTTCCCCTGCAGCTCTTCTGCCGTTTTTGTCCCTTGTTCATATTGCCTGCCTTCATATTGCCAGGGAAGGACCAGGCTCTGACAACAGCTCCAGCAGCAGTTCCAGCCCATCTCAGAGAACTGAATACCTCTCTTTTCTGAAACAAAAATAACAATACATTGTCTTTCTCACTGTCTCTTTAGGCCTGTTAAACAACGGTGTTTTCCTCATATAAATTCTTAACAGCCAATGGAAATTTTAGTTTTTTAAAGTGAAAGCCTTATTTTTCTGCATTCCAAATATTTTTATTCTCTTTCCCCTTATCTTTTCTATCTTTAATAAATGGTTTAAAATATTTGGTGTGGCTCATGTCACTACAGGAATAAACAAGCTAAGATTTATGCATCTGAAACTTCAAACCCTATCCCAAAATATGTTTAGCAATATAATTTTGTTACAATGACACAGTACCATTAATACATTTGACCCTCTGGGTCTATTTATTTTACTGAAATTTGACTCGGCAAAGATAAATCTCCTCATATCATCCTGCAATACAACTCATTTTATGTCTGGATACAAACCAATTCACCTCTTAAGCCACATAATCAACTCCCACCCTAACATGCCAGTTAGCACTAGCGTGGCTGAATGGAAAAAGAAATTGTGATGGCTTTCTAGAAATGCACTTAATTTCTATAGGATGCTCAGTAAACATGAGAACAACAGGTGGTGTATTAACGACGTCTACCAACATTCTTTTCCCTTGAATTAAGTAATATTTTTATGTGAGGGGATGGCAGCACTATCTCACTGTATTAAGCAAAATTCTTGAAGGGATACCGTGAAGTAACCCTTTTTCTTTAGGTTTTTTGACAAGCTTTGGAACAAAATGTAAAAGAGAGGATATTATCCATGTTTGGAAGGCTTCTCCATATGACTGCAAATAAGAAAATTACGGAAGCATCTTATTCTCCAATTACTCCATATTGTCCAGTCAACATGGTTTACTCTTCCCTCTTGATAGACACTCTTGTGTGCAGACTTTATTGTGTCTTTGTTTCATTTTTTATATTTATATATATATTTATTAACAAGCAAAACAGGAAAATCAGCAAATCAGCTGTTTAAGGATGTGCTGGGTGAACCACTACAGGAAAATGATATTTATTTCCATGTTTAGGCTACAGAAGGCTAGCTGAGGAATTTTTTTTTTTTTTTCCCCCTTCTGCCCCATTTTGTGTCAAACATTTGAGTCTGGGCAAAACAGCCATAAACCAATTCTTTCCCTGTTTCAGGGAAATCTGTTTGAAATGTGTCCAAACTTTTTGATCTCCAAGATCCTGGTCTGGTCAAACAGACTGAGGTGTTTCTACCTGGGCTATTATTTTATTTTCCTCTTCTCCCTATTGAGCTAAACCATGCTCCCCACGCAACCCAAGAGGAAAGACTTGTAACCCAACATACAGCAACGTCCTTGGCTGAGCAGATTACAGAGAGAGCCCAAAATCTCTCAGTACTCTTCAGTTCCAACACACCAGCTCTTAGGGTACCCAAAGTGTGGGTGCACATCTGCCTCGTTTCCCTTACACTGCCTGATTACAGCATTTCCAGGCTCTGCCAAGCTGATGACGGCCACAGGACTGCAGCCTGAAGAAAGAAGGACTGAAATACTGCTTTCATTGAGACTGACGTATGAGTGGTAATCGTTGGTTGCTTGTAAGTCTAAATCACTCAGTTTTTAGTGGCTTGCAATATCACTAACAGAGTTTCTTGTTTCCTCTGCCTTGTTGAAGGGGAAGAGGCCCTTCCTTTTTATTTGAAACATTGGTTTTCTTCAGCTCCCTACATTTCCTCTGAATGTCCTTAGGCGTTTTTCTTGATCTAACCCTGTGCCTCAGCTACCGCGCATCATTAGTAATTGCATAAGAAAAATGTGGTATATCTCATATGACACAATCTTGTCATAATGTTGTTGGGACGTGATTGCTATACTGCAGCCAGCACGGAGCTGGCACAGTGCTGGCAGGAAAGTGTACAGGCTGCAACAGAAATGCAGCAAAATTGGGAAGAAGGCAGTCAAGTGTGGCAAAATGTGAGTAAAGGAATAGAAAGACTGAAATGGTATATTAACAGTAAATACATTCAGGAAAAAATATTGGAGGGTGAAGACTCCTGTCTGCAGATACTGGAAATGCAGATACTGACAATGAGAAGAGATTAAATTTTAATTTTTTTTTGGTAGAGAAGAATGTATGTAGGAAAAATGAGGTAGGAAAATGAAAGAAAAACATTAACAAGTGCACCTGGAACTGTGATAATGTTGGACTGTGGCATCATATTCCAGTGGCAAGAGCAGGAATTGTTAACTTGAGCTATTTAGCATTCGTATCTGCGCAAATCTGTAGAAAATTAGAGAACGGAAAATTTCTGTGCTGTTCTGTTGGATAACCGTAAATAATTTAAAGCAACTTCTATCTTGTCTTCTACAATTCAGTGGACAACAGACTACGCTCTTATTTAGTTTTATCATCATTATCTCTTTTTACCAGAAAACGGTGTGGTTTTTAAAGCTAATGCACACCTTTTTTAACCAATCCTATTTTGGTTGTTTGATTTTCTCAAGGGAAATAAGAGTTGTCATGTTCATCGTCTGATCATAGAATCACAGAATCATTAAGGTTGGAAAAGACCTCAAGGATCATCAAGTCCAACCCAACACCACCTAACTCACTAAACCGTGTCCCTAAGCACCACATCTACTTGTTTCTTGAACACCTAATACTGATACTGATACTATTCAGGTCTGATTTTACATCAGTCCTTCTCATTTTGTCACCCACCTGTGATTCATCAAGCAGGAGATAAGAAATAAAATTCTGTATTTTGTAAAGGTGAACTAAGATTTCAGTCACTGCAAAACTGTGAGTAGGGACACCAGAACAGACTGTCAGGAAGTCCAACTTGGTCTAATTGTAGCTACTTCAGTGGAGTTATGCTGAGCCATGTTTGCTGATAATCTGAATTTTTAGTATCCTTGTTATGTTCCTTTTAATATAGCATAATCTTTGTAAGAGCAATAACTTGGAATAACTTTGTTTTGGTCAATATCTGAAGTTAAAATTATGTCATTAGCTGTGAGTTGTCTCCCAAGACAAAAATGCACCCAGTAATTATTTGAGACCAAGAAAAATTTTGCAATATTCTCCTTATTCTAATATTTTACTGGATGACAATAATGACTAAGTAGAGATTACTTCTGAGTTCCAAATTAATTTTAACATTTAGGATATCTGCCTGCTGAAAATATGACTTCCAATTACAACAATATGTGAGACAATATGTGTCTTTGAGGTCCTTCACAACATGCCTGTGGGACAGGAAAATCCTATTTTTGTGCAAATGCAAATATCATTATAGACTCACTAATCTGCCCAGGGAAGTATGTAATATATATATATAT
>NW_010116939.1:0-4543 GCF_000699245.1 Pterocles gutturalis
CCTCCCTGCTACCAGACAAAACCCCCACAGGAAACCATAACATGCAGGCTAACAGCAGTGGATCTGTAGAGCAAACAGTTGTGCTGAGGACCTGAAGTCCACACTGCACCCATTTCATGTTGATTTTGTCTGTGGTTTTTTGTTTGTTTGTTTGTTTGTTTGTTTTTAAATTCAGATTAGCTGTCATTGAGTCCCAGAACATGAATACCCATTTGTAGCTGCAGTCCACTAAGTCTGCTCCTGGAGAAATTCTTTGAGTTTAGTTCAAAAAATGGATCCAGTTTGCATACAACAAGATCCCTCCATGATAAGGATGACAGCAGCAAAGGAAGATCATCAGGAGATTCACTTCAGAAGTGTGCTCCTTATCCAGACTAAAACACTGATGTAGACATTCCCCGAGAGATCAGCATGAACTGATTTAGCTTGTCAAGCAGTTGGACTTGATCTACACAGACCTCCATGCTGGCACAGCAGAACTGCTGGTGGGGTCCAAGCTGGCCAGCTCAGGTCCCTCCACAGGACATTGCAGGTTTTAGCCAAGACAGAAGCTGATTTTAGCAAATCAGACAAAGGCCATGGAAAGAAATAAGTTTTAGCTGATGTCTTAATGTGGCTGATACAGAGTCTTACTGATGGAAACTGGTGTGCAAAAACCCCAGGCTGATGCTTGCAAAATAGCCTTTGTCCTGAGTGTCTGCGTTTTGAGTTATAAGGCAAGAGAGTGTAAGGAAGCCAAAGTGAGAGGCCATTTTTGAAGATTTTCACACAAAAGGCTCACCCAAATCCACATAGGAGATCATAGGCAGAAACTCACAACAGTCCTCTAAGAGGCAAGGATCCAGGATTTTGAAATTATGCAGAGAGAGCTAGAGTAGTAAAGAGGATTTATACCTTTAGTAAAACAGAAATACAATTTGCTTTTCGCAGCAGCCAGGGATATTACTATTGTTGTCTGGGTAAATTAGTCTTCAAAATTTGTAAATGAAACTGCTGAAGATTGCTTTAATTTACATTTTAAATTATTTTTTCTTTTTAATCTTTGGATGATGTAATTTATTTCTGAAAAAACATAACAACCTATTTACATTTCTTAAAATTTAAAAAACTAAATGTTAATGGAAGTACATGTCCCAGGAAAGATGACAACGCAGATACTGAAATCAGTAACATTATAGTAAGATTTCCATCTTTTGTAAAACCTTAGAAAAAAATAAGTTACTGTGAAAGAACAGATGTCACGGGCTCCTGTCAACAATATTTATACAGGTGATATTGGAAGTGAATGCATCAATGCTATGGACATACAGCCATAGGGGAAGTGAGCAAAGTTAGTGCAGAAGCATATTTGTCAATGCAAAATCTCCTGAGTTACACAAATGCAGGGTGTGATACACCCCACAATAAAGAGCTCTGGAGTGTAGAAGATGGCAGTCAAATTTAGCAACAGGCTCTTGAGACGGGGACAGAATCACATGTCAGAGCTCACTGAAGTTACAAAACATACACTGACCACCATACTCTTCTGAAATATCTGTCAATTTATATACACAGCAGGCAAACTTGTATTGCTCTTCACTGACATTTCTAAATGTGTATTTGCTTGTTGATCATTGTTTTTTAACGCAAATAGAAACAGATGTATGTGTTCGCATAAAAACTTGGAATGTTCTCCAGTGTTTGGAGCAAGATCTCCAAATGTATGTTTCGGCTAACCCAAAATGTGTGTCACTTCTTTTAATTCTCCATATATAGCTGTGCCTGAAATGTTCTCACTTAGGTGAGGTTTGTCTGTGACTTACACAGAGTGGTTAGATCATCTTTAAAAGGCAATAGCTTCATTTGTTCCAGCAATTCATTTTAGATGGCCTTCAGATTTGTACAAAACAGCATGACTCAGGATATTTGAAATAATCCTTGTGATGAAATATTATGTGGTAGAAATGCAGCCTGCTGCCCTGCATACGAATTGTGACAAACAGGTAACAAATCCCAACCAGTTCAAATATCTTTCAATCTTGAATATCCTGCCAAGAATCAAGAATAGGGGAGATGTGGGTAACCACATAGCCCTAAAATACAGTATTCCCATGGCTAGTGGCAGACACCGAGTTTGCAAGGCCTCAGGACTGAGGCTTGTCAGGCTTGCTCTCTTTAAACTTTTCTTGACCTCCCCTCAACTCTGCTTTACATGGTTAGCCCTAACAGCAGTTTTTCTCATTGTCTGGGTACCTACGAGAAATTGTTTTCCTGTTGTTTATCTCTGTATAGTACTGCCGAGGCTTTATGACTGTAACACAATAACACGGTGTAGAGAAATGCAGATCTGGTGCAGCTGAGAAGTGGTGACATGGGATGCAGGGTACCTGAGCATAAGCGTGGGATGACAAGAGGTGGGCCACAACCTTGGCACTGGTGACCCCACACCTATAAACAACTCCCCAACAGTGAGGTACAGAAATGCAGACCTGGAGCTTGATGAAACTGGATTTAGGGGTATCAGAAGGAACTAAAAAGTAGCATCTAACAAACACAAAAGCTGCCATGTGTGGTAAGTTTGGCTGTAATGTGGAGCTGCAGACCACTGAAAAAAGAGCAAGATGTAAAAACGTGTTAGCATACATATAAAATGACCCTGTGCAGGACCTAGAGGGAGGAAGAAGCTATCAATGTGAACATCATATTCCCCACCGCAAGTAACTCCAGATGCTGACAGCTCACCGTAACATCCCAAACCACCACCACCGGAAAGAAACCACTGACTTCAGGACCCAGCAGAGCAGGGGAAAGGTGAGGATAATATCAGAAAAGGAGCAAAAATTAGGAAGTGTGTATAAGTTTTAACTGTAGCATTAATAATATTGATTTTTTTTCTACATAGACTTTTTTTTTTCTTTTTCTGCAATAATTACATCTGCGCTAGTAATTATCCTTGGATTAGACTGCTAAGATACAGTTTTACTAATTATAAAATCTTAACTTTATATATGTTGCCCGTAAACAGTAGGCAGAGATATGCACCAAAAAAAAAGATAGTTTTCAAATGCTTTCTGGGATAAACTTTCAAAGGGTCACCAAAAAAGAACACACCTTATGCATGCATTTCTGTATCCAACACTTCCCGCAAATTATTGTGCCTGGATATGAAAACAGCAAAATCACAGGAGACCATGTGCAATTGAAGATAACTGCAGTTCTAGATTTTGTAGAAAAATGAAGAAAGGCACTTCAAAATTTGACAGCTAAAATAAATACAGACCCCAAAAACCTGTATGGTGTTAGTCTCCTTTTTTGTTGTTCGTCCAGAGAATTCTTTGGTTTTTCTTTGTCAGAAAATTTAACATTTTTGGCTGACGATTGTGAAAAGATTGGCATGTTATTCATAACAGATTGAACAAATACAGGGGTTTTCCAGGGGTGAGGCAGGGAGTGTGTACAGATTAGTAGTACTTTCCTCTATCAGTGCGCAAGCATTGCTGTGCAACTGGATCAGAGCAAGGATGACTCTTAACTATGCAATCTATTGAGTTTATTGAGTATTTTTAGGTTTCAGAAATAATCCGAATGATCATCCATTTTTGTGTGATCTCCTCAGTAGTTAAGGTGCGGTTCACACCAGGCCATACACTTTGAGATGAGCTTATGCTATTTGCAGCTTTCATCTGCTTGCCTACAGTTTGTTCTACTGTATGCACAGATTAGTATTGCCTCAGGAAAAAAAAATCTGCAGAAAATCCTCCACTTGCAGATTTGCAGAAAAAAATCTTTGGATCTTAGTGCAAGTATTTTCTCTCAATGCACACGCGTCATTTTCTCATGAATGGGATTTATGTGTGCACATCAAAAGAAGAAAATCCCTAAGGGCTCAGTTTAAACCAACAATAGCAAAGAAATTCAGGAATCTCCCACCAGAGCATGCCCTGTTTTGCCTACTTTATATCACGCAGACTTTGAATGAAATCTGCAGCAGCCAAGCAAAACAGGACATGTATGGGCTTTATGGTTGTTAATTTTTAAAGGCTTAAAATTAAGCCCTTAAGAACTTATTTTCTTCCTAATGAGAGCACATCATCCAGGGGAGATAGTGCCGGTGATAGCTGGATACATGCAAGGTGAGAGAACACTCACTCTCACATGCTTGTGTGGCTGCAGCATGGCAATACTCACGATTCCTTTTGACAGTTGTTTCCTAGATATGAAGGGAAGAGCCTATGAAATGCAAAAGAGGTGCCGTGGAGGTACCATTAGCTCCGTGATGAGACCTGGGCTGGGGATGCTTGGGTTTTGCACCATTTCAGTGCTATTTCCAAGCGGCAGAAGCCCGATCTATAGGTCTAAACAAATGTCTGAGCAGTGCGCGTTCCCACCGTGGGGTCTTGCTCATCATCATGGGATGATGCTGCTGCAGCAGGGGCTGCAGGTGGCTGCAGGGGAACTGTGCCCACTGAAGAATAATAATGATAACAACAATAATAATAATAATAATAAATACAATAATAGTAATAGCAACAACCCCAACACTCACAGAATCACAGAATCACAG
>NW_010116940.1:0-2209 GCF_000699245.1 Pterocles gutturalis
AGGGGGCGGGAAGCGTCACCCCGCCCCTTCCGCCGGGCAGCGCTCGGGCGAGCGGCCTGAAATGGCCACCGCGCCTCAGCCGTGAACCAGGGCTGCGAGCAGCCTTTGAGCTCGAACCGACGTGGAAGTAGGACACATTTGCAGTAAGTTTGCAATAAGGGCTGAATGCATTATTGCTGTAACACTCCTGATTTGGAAGTTGGTTAAAACCCGGAAGGACAGGGTCCGGGGCAGCCTTTGCCCTCTGCCCCTGAGCGAGCGGGGGGTTGGGATGGCCTCCCGAGGTGCCCTCCCGCCTCCGGGGCCTGTGGTCTTGGAACACACCGGGACCAGAGCCCGCTGGCTCTTGAAGGGCCGAAGAACCTGTGTGTCCCTCCCGTCTTACAGCTGCACGAGCCTCCCTGCCATCTTCCCTCGGCCCTGCTGGAGAACAGTTCTCTGAAACACTTCGTGCAGCTCCCTGTGCCTCCCCTCCCGCACCGTTCAATGTATTTCATGTTTCTTAAAACAATCTCTGTCCTTGTCAAATAGTGATATTAAAACAATGCATTGCTTTGACATACAGCGGGTTTTCACATCAAATACTAGTTTCAAAACAGGTATCTGTCTCAAATACGTACCAATTAAATTTTTTGTGTGTGTGCTTGCTGTCATGTTGGGTGCTAGCGTGTTGCCTCTACTGCTTTTCTGAAAATTTTGCTGCTAAAAGTTTAAAAAAATTCAAAGCTAGAAAAATCAAAATAAGGTAAACTATCTAATTAATCATACACACTCAGAATAAGAACTGAATAACCAAATGTGGGGTTTTTTTAAGGCAACCAATAATAATCAAGAATTGCAACTAAGGGACAAAGCAAAGCATTAACAGCCACATAGTTAAGTGGAAAATATTTCTACAACCCAAACCATCATCCTGACCTATGACATCAGAAACTGATGTTTTCAGTTTGCCCTTCAGAAAAACAGGCAACCTATAATAAAGCTTTAAATTAAAACAGTATGAATCTGTGGTTAAGAGACATGTGGATAAAATGCAATCCCACACTAGTTCCCAGAGGCTTACAGCAGCGCACAGAAGGATTTCCAGGCAGCAGCCAATGGAAGATCAACTCAAAAAGCAGAGTTGCAGTAAACCCTGGTGACTGTTTTGCATGCTAAATTAATCTTTCAAATAAAACGTTTTCCAGGTCAATCCCAGACTCATGGCAGACAGTCCCATCGCATGAAGGACGCGTTGCCCTCAGCATGCGGGTGGGCAGCTCAGTGGTGTCCATGTGCTTTGCTGTCTTTCTGCCCAATTTGTCTGTGCAGGAACAAAGACAGCATTTAATGCCTGTTGTACAGCCTTTGATATTTGCACTTTTTTACTGTGGTTTGAGATTATTTTTCTCATTATAACTTTGAAGAAAGCCTCAAAGGGCCCTGTGCGTTTTGAGATACGGGTTAGTAGCTGGCACATTCACCAGCAGATGGTGCCGGTGAAACACGGGGTGTGGGTTTTTGTCACTACTCAGCATAAATGACCACATAGGTGCCGAAGCGAGTTACTGAGGGCAGCAAAACACGTAGCTACGGCCAGCTGCAAGCGTGTGGAAAGTCACCTGTGTGAACTACCCCAAGTCCCACATTACGGGCGAGGTGTGTAAAACACACAGCTCGGACAGATACAGAGGAAATTGCGGTTATTACTTGCGACACACAATTTGCAGCCACCCGATGGAGATCCCTGTGGAAGAAGCGGTGCTGTCCCCAGCAGACGCCAAGGCTGAAGGATGCCCTCGGATGTAACTTGGCTCATCTCTGTATTTCACAAATGGCACAAACGAGGGAACAATAAGGATTTTTTCAAAAAAACACTTACAGAGCTTCCTCTGAGATTTTTTTCCCCCTAGTCTATTAAGTGATATTATTTTAGAGATGCCAAATTAGAGATAACTTTAAAAAAACCCCAGCTATGTACAGCTTTATATTGGAGGTGGGCGGGAGCACATTACAACGAAAAGCTACGATCCCCTGGTAGGCAGGAGACAATCAAATATAAGTATAGAAATATATATTTAAAATAATCCAAAAGCCTAGGATGAGGTATCAGAAGAGTTCCCCACTGTTGTCGGTGCTCAGCGGCTCGGTCCTGTGAGGAAATCTTCCCGCCTCCCGTCAGGGGAGGCTCCGCCCCTTCCCAGGGAGCCGACTGCTGCGGCGCGCGCCG
>NW_010116941.1:0-214 GCF_000699245.1 Pterocles gutturalis
CACCCAGCGGTCCCAGAGATGGGAAGGGGGGGGTCCCAACACCCACACTGGGGGGTCCCGGATCCTGGAGGGGGATGGGGGTCCCAACACCCACACAAGGGTCCCAGAGATGGGAAGTGGGGGGTCATGACACCCACCTGGAGTGGAATGGGGGTCCCGACACCCACCCATGGGTCCCAGACTTGGGCAGAGGGGGGGGGGCCTGACACCCACC
>NW_010116942.1:0-1257 GCF_000699245.1 Pterocles gutturalis
AGCTCCATCCTGCACCCCACCTCCATCCTGCACCCCGGCTCCATCCTGCACCCCAGCTCCATCCTGCACCCCAGGTCCCTCCTTCGCCCCGGCTCCAGGGCAGCTGCGGGCAGGGGGCTCGGGGCCGTGGTCCCACCAGGACGGCGATGCTGCCGATGCTGCCAGCCACTGCTGGTGGTCCCCAGGTGCAGGGGAGGAGGGCAGGAGGAGGAGCATGGCCAATGCACGGCCACGTGTGCATCCCTGTTTTGCTGTTGATGCGTTGGGCACATTCATTTTTAATTTGTCAGGGTGACTTTTAATAAAGCATCTGTAATACTGCCTTGTTTTTTTCCTGAGTATTATTAAAGAGCTTAATTTATGCTAATTAAATACCAATTAACTTTCAAGCACTTAATGCGCTTTAAGGACATAAAACACATCTCATTCCCATTCAGTTAAATTTGCATCAGGCCTGGCCGTGGGTCTGCATCGTGTTTTTATCGGCACACGGATCTGCTGCGGCGCTGGGACATTGCCTGGTGTTTTCTACGCTCTGTGCATCCATTGGGATGGAGATGCCGCTCGGAGCAGGGCAGTATCCCGTACCAATGGGACAGTAATTGCCAGGCTCTGCGGACGTCGTGCCTGGGCTCGTCTGGCGTCAGCACTTTGGGTACAGAGGGGAAAAAACTCCGGGTGTGCTCTGGGAACAGCACCAGATGGATGTTTGTCTGTCCCCATGCTGCCCTCACACTGCAGCTCTTTCACGCTGGACAAACACCTGGTTAAACATTGATCGGGGGAAGAAAACCACGCTGCTGCCTGCGGTGGGTCTCCCTGGTGTCAGTCCACCCGCGGGGAACAGCCGCGGGTTTGTCCGAGGTGGGAGGCTCCCGCTAAAGCCCCGAGTCCCGGGGGATGGGCGCCAAGCCAGGCTGCTCGCTCCTGGTCCATCACCAGCAGTGGAGGATCCCAGCCCTTGGTGACCCCAACCTGAGCCAGACCCCTGCCCAGCCCATGCCACCCCCTGGCCCCACGGGAGCTCTCGCTGTGTTCCACGCCCTGCCCTGCACCCCGACCAACGGCCAATCACCCCGTCCCGGCTGGTGGCTGTGGGGGACGCAGCGCTGGCAGCAGCCTCACGCTGGAAACAGCTGATCCGCAGCGTGCACACGTGCAAAGGAACGAGCCGGTCAGTTCGGCTGAGGCTCTATCCTTCCCAGCTCGCAGACCTGCCTGGCTCCCCCCTCTGCAGCCCCCCAGGTATGGGGAATT
>NW_010116942.1:1433-2057 GCF_000699245.1 Pterocles gutturalis
ACACAGAGCCGGTGTGGGGATGCCACCCCGTATCCCACCTGGGAATGCCCCATGGCCACTGGTGTGTGCAGCCACAGGCACACGCGGTGCTGGCCCCGTGGCCGTTATTTGCTCAGTGCTGGAGCCTCCCCCGGTGAGGTTTCCCCTCTGCGCCGGGCTCACAGGAGGCTTTTCATTCGCAGCAGAACAACGCCTCCCTGTTCCCCTCTGCCTGCTGCCCTGACCCCACAGACCGGGAAAGGAGGAGCCCCCCGATTCTTTCCTTCCAAATTCTACCCCCAGGAGGGTTGGGGGTGTCTGGCAGTGTGCCCCCCAAAGCCTCCTCTCAAAACAGCAGAACCCCCAGCAGAGCAGCACATCGAGATGCCAGGAGTGCGGCTGCGGAGAAGAATGATGGATGGATGGATGGCTGGATGGACGGATGGCTGGACGGATGGATGGATGGAAGAAAGGATGCTTTTTGGAACATGCCCCATGAGAGCATCTGGGAATTCTCACTTTGCTCTGCTGTGAAGGTTTTTCTTTGCCAGTCTACAGCTGGAAAAATCACAGCCTTAAAAAATAAAAGGTGATTTAATTCTTTTAGCTCATTTTGTCCAGCGAGTGGAACCACAGTGGCTGGGG
>NW_010116942.1:2109-2409 GCF_000699245.1 Pterocles gutturalis
TCTGCACCCGCTGCCCGAGGCTGGACCTGCTCCGTGACACCTCCCAGCATCTCCTGGCGTCTCCCACCTGCAGGAGAAAACTGGAGGACTCTGGCCCCAGCCTGTGTAAAAAAAATCAAATTTCAAAAATCATGAATTGTGCCAAAATCCGTGTGCAGGCAAGGCAGCAGCACAAAGCAGGGGGCTTTGCAGGATTTGCATGAAAGAGCCAAGGGATGCGCAGCCCCCGGACGCCTCTGGTGCTCATGGGTGTTCCAGGAGCCTTGCAGGGGAGGGGGCACAGGGGGGGCACCTGCAGCC
>NW_010116943.1:0-790 GCF_000699245.1 Pterocles gutturalis
AATGCCCTTGAAGAATCAACTATTACCACAGAAGTAATGAATTTCACTAAGCATGTAGCCATGTACCACTTATGTATCCTGAAAAATATCCTTCGTAATTATTGCTGAAGTGGGAAAAAAAAATCCTCCATATTTCAACACATTAGTTCTATGGTTTTTCATGGACATTGCATCATTTAAAGTTAAATCCACCTCCTATTAATATTAAATTAGTCTTTTCTGTATAGAGGGATAATTATGTACTCCTACTTATTCACATAATACAATAATAGTATATAATTTCCATAAACATCTAGAACTATCTATATTATATATTACTTGTTAATTATCAGTAACCTTTTATAGTTAATGCCTTACATTATAACCATGCTTTTACTTACCAGCTTCACTGTAAGAATGTATCTATACAATATCAGCTAAAGACTGCTTTAGGGATTTAAACTGCTTTGGGACTTAGCTGCTGTAAATATTAGTTGCAACTAAAAGGCCAAAGAGGTCATTTTTTATAATGAAACTTTATGCAAGAAATTTATTTTTTAAAATTTAGTATACATATACAACAGCAATATTTCTGAGGTATTCTGGTTCTGAGCGTTTGACGCAAGTGAAAAAACAGGTAGCAAAGATAGTTGGCTGGAGACATGGTACATATTCTGAATGTATAAACAGCATGTTGCTGTATGCGTAAATTGAAAAGCATCAAATAATGTAAATCTGATTCGTCTGTTCTAGGAACCTGGTTTCAGTGTTCTTAATTTAAAAGAAAGAAAAACATACTCAACAGGACAGA
>NW_010116944.1:0-3250 GCF_000699245.1 Pterocles gutturalis
TATAGAAATATATATATGAAAATATTATATATAGAAAATGTCATTACAATTTTGTTTAAATTTAATGCAATTTACCAGACCATAAAGAACTCCTTAGAACAAATGGCTGGTTTCCAGGCACAGCTACTGTGCTGCTGATTACAACACATTCTGACATTTATGACAGTTTTATAATTCTTGTATTCTGTACCTAGCTGTGCTCTGAAGTGTCTCTACTTTGCTGAAGGCTTTCTCCTGGGAAATAGCACTAAAGTTTTGTGGACTGAAAGGACAATAAAAGAGTTTGACAGAAAAAAAACCAAACAACCCTATTACTGTAGAATGCAAGCCTGTTGCTAATTTGTCTGCAACTGTTAAAAATTAGGATCCATATTTATAAATACAAATACCTATGTAGATTTATTATCACAAAAAATTACATCAATTTCAGTAGATATTCTTATTTGAGTAAACCTATCAATATGAGTAAGAATTTGTCAGACCAGTGCCTAAACTGTTAAATAAAATAGTACTATTGCAAGAGTAACCCCAGTGATGATTTAGGAAGAATAAGATTCATAAGGGAGAGTAGGAAAAATGTCAGACCTCAATATAGCAAAAGAAAAGACCAGATAAGAAGGAATAGGAAGACAGGAAAGAAATCTTGCTATACAGACTTTGACCTTTATATAGGGCAGTACTCAAAACAGCATTTAATTATGTCTTCAAATATTTCAGGAAAGTTTTATAGCAAAAATATTATTTGCACAATTCAAAGGATGATTACTGTTTTCCCTTTAGAGAAGGAACAAGTTGAAGCATTTCTATATATATTTGGATAATACTTGTTTAATGTTTTCAATAAAAACACTGGAAAAAAAGAACAATTGAAAATATTGTGAAAATTTGCATAGTACTAATGAAAAGCATATTTTATTATTTATTATTTTTCTTTAAAAGGATGCTTGCTACTGAAATAATATTTCAATGGAAAAATTTTGCCCAGCTCTAAGAAAAATATTTTGTATATTTGTTTGTTTTTGCCTGTTGCACTTAGAGAGATCTATAAGCAGACAGCTGAAGTTTTGGCTTAACTGTAAAACTTGAATCAAAGATACTGTCCATCGAGCAGCCAGATAAAAAGAGGGAGACAGACTGAAAAAGATTCAACTGGGCTAAGCGGCTCCGCAGAGTATGCTGCTTTGTAGGCAGAACGTGTGTGCTTGCCAGTATTTAGGGTATAGAGCCAAAACTCTATTCTTTCCCTGTAACATTATAGCCTTGTCACCGTCTCCCTTCAATGAGAGAGGAAAACATTAACACCAATGACAAATCTGCTCCCTCTTCTGTTCTGCTATCTGTGTTTACTACAGAGGGTTATTAAAGAGGTGCTCCTGGCACCCCTTTGCCCCCGAACATGCTAATCAAACTGTAGATTGTCCTGAAAAGGGTTTATTTCTAGAGTGCTACTCCATTTCAGCATGCTGTTTGGGAGAGATAATGCAATCACCTGTAGTGCTGCAGAAAAACAGGTTTAAATTGTAATCACATGAGAACCCCTAAATTCAATTAGGTCAGTCTGGTCTGTACACAGATGGAAGGAAGACCTCTGTGGACCTGTAAAGTATTTAAGGAGTTATTATTAGTGAGTGATACAGTAGGTGACATTTTTTTCTCTGTATGAATTCTGCCCAGGTATCATGCTAGATGGGACCCTGTGCTAGAGATGTCATATTTCAGATAAAACATAAAAACAAGGTTCTGAATGTAACTGGCTCTTAAAAATGGTATGGTATTTCTCATAATGTTCTCTTGGACAAATTTGGATTAGGTAATTACATTCTGCTTGCCTTAATTAAACCTGAAGTTTGTGAAATGCATGTGCTTCCTTCTCAACCTAACAGCTCTGTAATGCAGCTTTTCTCCATCCTCAATGTTCATAGACCTCTGTTTTCATTAAAAAAAAAAAAAGCTGCTATGTACAATTACTAAGAGTATATATAATTGCTAATGAATTATAATAACTAGAAAGATATCTTAATCTTCACCAAGGGCTGTGACATATTTCAACAGATCTAGTTCAATAATGATAGGCAACAATGGATTAATTAATTACAAAATAAATTAAGATTGTTTAAAAAAAGGGTAGGTCTTACTGTGGAATCTGTATAAAGATCCAAATGGTCAATTGTTTACTAGTAATCACATATAAAGTAGCTAGTAACTAAAAGACATCAGCCTTATTAAAGAGGAAAAAGTTGTAAATAACAATAGAGCTTTCTCGTTATTTTTAAATGTTATTCAGCAATGAAGACATAGTTTTTAAATGCTGTATTAAATAATTATTCTAGAAAATCTGAAATGGAGCTGTAATAATAAAATATTGCAATATAAAGCAATGGAGAAGTAAAAGCCATGGAAAACGTCAGTCAACATCAGAGAGAAACTAATATTAAAAACCCCATAAATACCAACATACATTGCTAGTAAGATAGAGTTGAAGAGAAAGACATGTCTGCTTGCAGTCCACAAGACGTTGGTTTGAAGAAGATGAGATTAACAATTCAAATATTACTGTCCAATTCAAATTGATTCCAAACTGGAATTTTCATTTCCAAAGGAACAGTTGGGCTCCTTTTGGCCCCTCTGAACCTTATAGTGTTAGTAGCTTGTTCAAACTGAAAAACAAACAAACAAACAAAAAAACCCAAAAAAACAAAACCAAAGAGTTTTAGCCGATGGAGAAAAAAAAATCACTGACATTACACAAGAATGTTTAGCATTAAAAATATTCTTGGACAACCTATAGCACAAAACGTTAAAACCTGCTCATAACAATATAAAATAAAGGATGGGTCAGTACATCAGACTTTTTGATCTTACCAGGATTTTTCTCCATTCTTCATTAAGCATGCACATTCTTTTGCATTCAGTAGGAATTCTGTGTGTTAGTATCGAAATATGGGCAAGTGTCTTACTCAATTGTATTGACTGGACACAGAGATTATAGAGAAAAACATATTCCTTTATTCCATTTTTGTGCACAACCATACATAACTTTTATGGTCAGCATCCATTTTGAATATATTCATGCAAACTGAAGAACCTAATTATAGACATTAACCATATTTAGGAAGTTTAAGGAACTCACTCACAGGTTCCTAATTAAACTATCTATCAACATTGTTGCCCATTCAATCAACTTTCTTCTGTGTAAAACCAAGAACACTTCATAAACCTCAACTGGAGGCTGTCCTGAGAAGCCCCCTAC
>NW_010116945.1:0-245 GCF_000699245.1 Pterocles gutturalis
CGGGGAAGTTTCAGCTTCTGCCTCATCGCTCTGGTTGGGATCCGTGTCCGACTCTTCCCTGACAGACAGCTCGGAGCCTGGGAGGGGACAGGGGACCCCGACCCCGTCACCGCCGGGCACGCACAGGTTGCAGCCGCCTTTTCCTCTTCCAGATTTTCCTAAAGCCTGGATCACTCCAGCAGCCAAGTGCAGGGAAGGTACAGAGTCCAGCAACCACTCTGTGGGTTTTTGGGATGGGTTGTGGG
>NW_010116945.1:339-546 GCF_000699245.1 Pterocles gutturalis
GGGGGCACGACAGCCGGGCTGTGGTTGAGCTCCAGCCTGGGCACCCGTGTGTGGCGATGGGGAGGGATGCAGGGGACAGGAAACCACCCAGCGAAGGGCTGCGGGAGGAGCGGGGGCAGCCTGTCCCCCTGCCTCCCCCCTCAGACTCCCTGCCCAGGCGCTGGGCGCAGAAGGTGCCCATGCAACCCTCGGTGCCGGTTCTGTGCA
>NW_010116946.1:0-8253 GCF_000699245.1 Pterocles gutturalis
CTCTGTGAGATGATCTGTTATAAGAAGTACCTTATACACATAGAAATGTTTCTTCTATGACATGCTAATTTTAAATTATCTAGAAAATCAGGTATTGCTGAACATTCAAAATGACATACAGTCAAGATGGGAAGAGAAGGAGCAGGAAAGAACAGAAAAGGAGACACAATGGCATCTTATACACATAGAAATGTTTCTTCTGTGACATGCTAATTTTGAATTATCTAGAAAATGAGGTATTGCTGAACATTCAAAATGACAGACAGTCAAGATGGGAAGAGAAGGAGCGGGAAAGAACAGAAAAGGAGACACAATGGCCCAACTGCCCAAATGAAATGTATCTTCTTGCATTTATACAACAATCAGTAATTGGATCAACAAAATGCCATACATCAGAAGATGCTCCTGTCTACCCTGTGATATCATCCTCTGCTATTGCTGACTTCACTGGAAAATGATAAAACAGAAATAAAGAGTTTTCATTTGCATGATCTCTCTCACCTTTGTGGCTTGTACTCAGTAGGGGCTCCCGAGAACACCACAGTGACCGCTCTGACCAGTACGTCCTGGTTGCTGTTATAAGAGACACAATCTTATTATAGCTCAGCATCTTTCATTGACTCTTCCCAAAGCCCACAAATCTTAACATTTCTATTCTCAACATTCGTACTTCTTGTAACACAGGCTCTTCAAGGGGCAGATTTTCCTTGATGTCTTTTTGGCTGTTAGACGTTTGTCATATGAAGTCAGGCTGCTCCTGAGGCAGCGAGGGTTAATGCCACATCATGTATTTTGACTAAATGGGAGAAAGGGTGGGGTTAGAAGGGATGGGAAGAAATAAGAAGAAAAGAGGAGAATAGCAAAATTTGACAAATGCTTTTCTCAGCATTATGTCAAACATGTTTACAGAACTGCACAATTAATAAAAAAAAACCTGCACTAGAGTCCCTAATTGCTATTCTACACAGGGCGGAACACTTCTTCATTATCCCTTTTTGAATTGATTGTGTACATCAAACAGTCAAGATATAAATAAAATATGCCTGCATGCATAATACCCTCACATTAAAGCAGAAGGCAATTAACCTATGATTTTTCATTAATTAAATTAAAATAGCCCTCTGAAAATTTCTCAAATCAAAACAAGTTCCTTACAGAGTATTTTTTTCTTGCCATGATGCACAGAGCCTGCTTTTAAAATCACTGGTCAAATGAAATGACAATAAACCTCCCCAGTTTTATCAAAGGCTACTAATTTTCTTCTGTGACTCCATTGTTCAAAGTGCTAATCCCAATTAAAATATTGGTTTTATTTTTCCATCTTTAAAATATTTCCAGATGCTTGTCCACTATTTAGCACATTGTTTACATTTTTATTTACTAATAATAGTGCTGTGCCTTGCAGAATTATAATAGTTATTAATCTGATCAGAAATTTGGAAAATAAGACCTGACTCAAAGAGTAGGTCACTTTTCTCCTCTTAATTTATATACACAGTAACAAACTCAGTTAGCATAAGGGTTTATCAGCACTTTATGGTTATATCCAGTTAACTGAGTTTAGGTTATGTTGCCAGAGAGAGGTAAGAGTAAGTCTGCTTGCTGTCCCACACACAAACATTTCCTGTTGATCATTCTATTCAGATAAATGGAGTTGTTTTAAAGACACCTTCAGATGTCTATTTGCTTTGTGGATTGCAAGGTTATATGATCATAAAACAAACAGGAGACCTACTACTGCCAAGAATACTCGCTGGATGATGATAAAATGTCTAATGCAAAATTACAGCTTCTAAGATATGCCCATTTCCATTCCTCAGATTTAAGGGACAGCTACCCATAGAGGCTATCGAGTTCATGGATCTGGATGGAAAACATGATGAAGCTTGGTTTTGTTGAGGGTTTTTTGATTATTTTTTTCCTGAAACCTAAAGATACAGAATTTTAGATATATCTGGTTATTTATAAACTTGATAACAAGAAGCCACAAAATAAACTACATGCTTGTTGTCTCCTAAAATTAAATCTTCATGCTGTAGAATTGTCTGTCTTAAAAGAGGCAAAATAAGTGTTCAAGTACAGAACATATGAACAGCGGTCCTTTAACTCAGAAGTCACTTACCTTTTTAAGAACTCTGTAAATTTTGAATTTACAAGATTTTAGCTATTTAATAACCATAATAGTGACTTGTGTTAGTTACATTAAAAATAAGCCATTGGATTACCACCATAATTTCTTCAGTACACATCATATATGCTGAGGTAGCAGAGGAAGAAGGTGTCCACATTCCCTTTCCTAAGTGTTGCTGAGACTTCAGAGGCCATGGGCAAAAAAGATCAGAGAGCACTTGCTGTGGGACAGGATCATGCTTTAGCATCCAAGGAGAATCCAACATGGATTTCAGAAGGCATAGCAGAGCTATTTCCTCATTGGGGCCGCAGTAAGTCTCACAAGAGCGGCAATGACAGAAGAAGAGCAGCACATATTCACAACACATGTAGGAAGTTGTATATTGAAAAGTGAAATGATAAGGACAGATATTTTGTTATTTCTGCATTTTCAGACATCACAAAACAGAATGTCTTGCCTCAGGGAAGAGAATCATCTTGGTCCTGTTTTCTTTTTTCCATAAAATGGGGACAATACTGACCTCACACAAGTGCTATGAGAAGACACACAATAGATTAAATTCCTAAAACAATGAGTTAGTAGAGACCAGCAGGTACTTGTGCTGTGTCACAAGTCTTCAGGTCGGACTTCTCCACAGCCTCTTTCAGTCTTTCACAGACCATGTAAGCCTGAAGTTTTCCACTTTTTACTTTGGATAATTCCAAATTTCTGATAGCTTCAGAGCCTTCAGCACTATTTTAACGTCTTCTGCCTCTTAGTTGTTGGACAGCAATACTTAGCCATTGCTTTTCTTGGTATCACTTGTGTAATTGACAGCTACATACATTTACACCAACATATGTTTTTGGGTTCAATATTTGTGGTATGTTTGCCTGATCTCTAGAAGGAATTAAGGTTGGATGGCCAAGACCCCCTAATCACGATCAAAGTATGGAAACAAACAGGTGAAATTAGTCAGGCATATCTTTCCTAACAACAATACAGAAACTCATCACACCTTACGTTTTTTCTGTTGGAGATTTGTCAGTTGAACAAGAAATAATGATCAGAAATTTCACATGAATAACTGCAGTTCCAGCTACCCATTTTTCCTAAGATGGTCCAGCTGGTTAACAGTCTAAATAAACTCAGAATAACTTTTCTTCACCTGCACTTAACTTTGAAGATAACTACTTCTATTTCAGACCTGAAAAAGGGCTTATGGGCCTGAAAGATTGTCTGTTTTTTCCAACTATATAGCGTGCTCTAATAAGAGATCTTACTTCTTCCACAAATCTTGCCTTGAATTTATTATCGTATATGAGTACAATTGACATATGGTTGCCTATTCAAACCCATTTCCTTCCCAGAGGAAAAAATAAATACAAACTCTCACCAGGTCACAGCAGAGGCCCAATCAGAAAAGCAATTATACTACCTGCATGTCTAAAAAAGCTATCCTATTGTTAAGCTTGAACTCTTGCAGCAATTTATTTAAATTAAATGGAAAAATCAATGTTTTAGGAAGCAAAAAGTGTTAGAAGTTGGACTGGAAACTCTATCAAGTACTGCCTTCCCAGTTTAGTTATCAGATATTTTCTGTAATTAATTTAACTGATTCTCCTACAAAAGTACCACAAGATATTAACAGAATCACAGAACCATAGAATGTTTAAGGTTGGAAGGGACCTTAAAGATCATCGAGATCCAACCCCCTTACTGTGGGCAGGGACACCTTCCATTAGATCAGGTTGCTCATTCATCTTCCTCATGAAAGACAGCTTTCAGCTCCTGAGCTGTCATCCTAATTTAATTCCTCACAAGTAAATTGAGTTATTTTCTTCATCCATGGGTAGATAACTCATAATGTTCTCTGTTTCTTATCTTTAGCAGTAGAGCCCCCAATGCCAGAAAAGAGCTATAGACCTGTTGCAGGTACTTAGATGATGCTTTCATGCACAGTAACTTGCCATGGCCCTTATCTCCCACAGAACATTAAAAATGGTTGTGATTTCTATTCCTCAGTCAAAATGCAGGTACGGATCAGAGTAGATTATACTAGAGATACTAGCATCTGTGAAAAAAAAAAAAAAAAACAACAAACCACACACATAAAGACTACAGACCAATATTTTTTTCAGCCAGCTAGAGTCACTTTATAGGTTCAGCTACATGTCTGTATCTGTGCTATAAAAATCATTAGGCCCAGAAAACAGCAACTGTGAACTGAAAGGCTGTGCTTATTGCACTTCTGAGAGATTTGGGAGGAAAAGGCTTTGTGTAATTCTAAGCTCTAGGAATTATTTCTTAAACTAGACAGGAAAGACTCAAATGAGGGTAGAATGGAAGGCCACATGTGTCCATCCCAGCTCATCCTTAAAAAAACCCCAACAAAATGAAATCATAGAATCATAGAATCATTAAGTTTGGAAAAGAAAGACCTCAAGGATCATCAAGTCCAACCCAACACCACCTAACCCACTAAACCATGTCCCTAAGCACCACATCTACACATTTCTTGACCCCCTCCAGGGATGGTGACTCCACCACTTCCCTGGGCAGCCTGTTCCGATGCCTGATCACTCTTTCAGTGAAGAAATTTTTTCTAATATCCAGCCTAAACCTCCCCTGGCACAACTTGAGGCCATTTCCTCTTGTCCTGTGAATGAAACAAAATAAAAGAAAACCCACAAATAAATAGAGACTAGACTAGACTAGACTAGAATAAACCACATCAGCAGCTTACATCCAGGACATGGACTGTGTCAGCATTTCTCTTCCAAAGTTGCCTGGAATTTACTTCTTGTAACATCTACAATTCACTTCTTGTAACACTTTCTCCCTACCCTTACTTGGTTTTCTTCTCTTCAACTACTCTTTTCCTAAAATAAACCAATCTGAGAAATTACATTTGATTCAAGTTTGTCGTACATAAGTATCTTTTAGCAGTGAGGTAGAGCATCCAAAGACCAGTGTCTTAGATGCCATATGCACTAATGAAAGAGAATGTCACTTGTGTTCAAACAGAAATGGAGACTTCAGGCTTTACACCAAGCATGTGAAGACTTTTGTGTTTTTTCACGGAATATTAGTCAGAGAAGCCTATAAATTACCCAAAAAATAGATAATTTTCCCACTCTTCTCCCCACCCCTCCAAGAATAAAGAGCTTGTGAAAAGATATAAAAAAATTGTTTGCAAACCAAATGCACATGGGGAAATTCTTTTGGCTGCAGAATACTCCCTCACCAGAGTCTCAGAGGACTTGCATAAATACAAAAAGTGGAATTGCAAACAGCTGTGGTGTCATAGGCTATCACATGGTTTCCCATGATTATCACCTAAACAGACCAACGAAAGAGGAAAAAAAAGAAACTGTCATCAAATTCAGGAGGGAGGAGGGTGGGGTGACTGCTTGACATTTTGGCTTAATGGAGAACAGTGCCAGCCAGCTTCACCCAGAAAAGCTCCAGTGCATGGAACAACCAGGGCAAGCAGACGTACTGCATGCCAGGGCACTAGATTGAGACGTTTTTTTTAATGTCACAGGTTAGGATGCTTCAAAATGAACTAAACTTTTTAGCAAGTTATGAATCATAGATAGCTGCACTGGCTTTCAAATCTTACTTTTTCACAGACTGGAAAGAAACAAGGAATATAGACAGAAGACTCTGGTTACACAGAGGTTCCTCAGGCAGGAGTCGGAAGGTCTGCCATAAAACTCCGGCTGTTTGTTGCAAGGCCAACAGGAGCCAGGAGAATGCACTTTAAATACTACCATCATAAATCATTTCTATAAACACGATGTAGGGGAAAGCAAGAATATAAACACTAATATCAAAATAATTTTTGAAATAGTAAATGTGTGCAAAAATGACATGAAATTATGTGCTGGATCACCATGAATGCATGCCCAAGATCTCATCAGATCAAAGACTGACCATAGTGTCCAAGAGAGATCTGCATAATTTCAGCTCATTGGCAAATTACTGCTTGACTGGACAGTTATTCATGTAAAATTTCCATCTGCAAGCACTGGACTGGATTTACCATTAAAAAACAAATAATGGATCACTGGCATTTCTTCATGTTAGCAATTTTGCCATGAGTTGGAGAAGAAAAACATGACAGATATAAAAGTGTTCTAGTATGAATAGCCTGAACATCCTCCTGCCTGTCAAGAGAGGAGAAAAGAAGTAAACATTAATTTAAGTTAGTCTAAACTGCCCAATTAAAGAAATAAATAGATATTATTCCCACAAACTCTACATTTATTAGATCTGTTATTTGAAATCACTGCATCATATGGTTCTACAATTCTAGAGAAGCAGAAGGAAGCGTAGGATTACAAATTACAAATTCAACTCCTGTAACGAAACAGACACACTGTTTCTTTTCCACCAAGAAGGGTTGTGCTGGAATTCAAAACTGTTAAGTGAGTTTAATTTTTGTTCCACGCTCTAAGGATGCATCCATAGTCTGAGCTCAGATCAGGTCTCTCAGAGGATTTGTGAGTGCTGACTTTCATGACCTGGGTAGTTTCTGGCCTATTCCAGCCCCTGTTAGAGTACAGTCAGATCACACTGAAGGTATTTACACTGATCTAAGGCAGGTCCAAGCTCTGGCTATATATGAACTGGTGTTTTATGCAGTAATGCACCCAGTGTTATCACTACAGATTGCATAAATGAAATTAAGACGCACGGTGAGGTACTGACAGTGCTGGAACATGCCTGTGTTGAGACCCCTGCAGCTTATCCTAAACATACAGCTTGCACTTAAATAATACAAGAATTAAACTAGTCTGGTCTCAGAAGTCAGGCTGGACCTGGTCAGTTTAGGAATACAGATACACACAGAGCTGAAAGGCACAGAGCTGAATGTGTACTTCAAGAAGAAAGGAAATTATTCAGCTCTCAAACTGCTGCCATGACTTTGAAATCCAGAACTACACTGAACATCTCTAAAATAATTTAGATTACTCTGAGGATGTAACGTAATTTATAGCAAGTAGATTCTCAGGAGGTGAGTAATCTTGCACAGAGCTTCTGCAGGAGGGAACTGCCTCTAGAGTTCAAAGCGAGCAGGCAGCTGACGCGGCACAGTCCTCTTCTGGTACCCAGCGAGGGACCAAGGGGAAGGAACAAACAGCTGAAGGGGGGACAGCTGTGAAGCTAGAGACCAGACAGATTAGAAACTTACTTTGTTGTGACAGATCTGCTGTAGGACATTTCTGTTTCTGTCCCCAGCTAGTCATTGCTGCCCGCATTACTGCCAGAGGTTTCCAGCCCTTTGTTATGTTGGTACAGGCCTTTTCAGAACTGCAGCCCTACCTAACACCATGGTCGGTTGGGGAGGGGGGTCTTGTTTTTAACAGTCATGCTTGTTTTAATATCAGCTGTACCTATGAGGCAAGACTACAAACCTTGGTATTGAGGAGCACACAGGCAGATTCAGGCCCCAGGGTGTTACACATGCTCTATCACCTGAGCCTAAAACCATCCACAACGCAGTGGCTACAAGGATTATTTCAGTCTGTAAGCAAGAATGAGGGCAGCTTTTATGAAAACACTCTTAGAAGACTACATCCTTCCCCAACTCGTTAGCTTTTCTATATTGTTTTTTACTTTGTCTAGCATTTAGATATAATAAATCGTAATCCAAGGCTCTGAAAATGTAAATGTCTGAAAAACATGTAAAATGTCCAGTCCTTGCTTGTGTGATGGAGGTAGCATAAGAGGGCTGTGCTCCCTATGGAACCCTCCAGCACCTGTGTGATGATTCCTACAGGCTATGTATGCGGGAGTTCTGAGGCTTCATTCCCTGACTCCAGAGAGGCACAATCAATAACCTCATCATCACATTGTATCTGCTCCACTCTGCTTTCTGACAGAGGAGTACAAAGTCTTCCAAGAAAGAACTGAAGTGTTCCGTCTGCAATTGAACTGTCCTTGGGCAGGAAGGCTGCCCCAGGCTCTTTTTTATCATAGAATCACAGAATCATAGAATCATAAAATCATAGAATGGTTTGGGTTGGAAAGGACCTTAAAGATCATCGAGTTCCAATCCCCCTGCCATGGGCAGGGACACCCTCCACTAGACCAGGTTGCTCAAAGCCTCATCCATCCTGGCCTTGAACACCTCC
>NW_010116946.1:8509-8738 GCF_000699245.1 Pterocles gutturalis
TCCTCATAGGGGAGGTGCTCCAGCCCTCTGATTAATTTTGTGGCTCTCCTCTGGACTCTGTCCAACAGGTCCAGGTCTTTTTTATGTTGGGGGCCACACATCTGAACACAGTACTCCAGGTGGGGTCTCACAAGAGCAGAGCAGAGGGGGAGAATCACCTCCTTCGACCTGCTGTTAATGCTTCTTTTGATGCGGGCCAACCAGGACATGGTTGGCTTTCTGCGCTGCA
>NW_010116947.1:0-711 GCF_000699245.1 Pterocles gutturalis
TTTTTTTTTTTTTTTTTTTCATTTTTGAACATCAGCAGCATGAGGAAGAAGAAACCCATCCCACTTCCACTTTAGTCCGTAACCAGAAGCTGCGGGATATGGGTTGTTCGTCCGACAGCATCTCACCACCCCAGGCAGTCAGAGCCGCTGCGGGGGTCTTGCCCCCCACTTCAATTTGCAGCAGGGTCAGGCAGGGCACAGGGGACCCTGGTCCCCAAATGCCTCCAAGCACTGCAGCATCCCCCCTTCTGCTCACAAGTGGGGTCTGGCCTAATTCGGGGAGTGGGAGGGGACAGGAGCCCTCTCCTCCCTGCCTCTTAACTTTTCATTTTTGTTTAAAAAAACAAAACTTAAGGCAAAAAAAAAACCCCAAACAAACCAGGCACTCCCTCCCCGCAACCTGCCACACCAGAAACCAACCCCAGGCCCTTGGTTTGGGATTTTAGCCTGGAAGGCTCCATTGTAATAAATGGTATTTTAAAAGCCCAGCGTGGTCCCTGTGTGTTTGGGAGGAAGCAGCTGGACACGGGGCAGCCTTGTGCCCTGCTTGGGGTGACGCCAGCACCCCTCCACCAGCGCTCCCGGGATGGACAGGGACAGCAGAGAAGTGTTTCCAGATCCAGCCATCAACAAATCCTTGTACAACAAGAGGTGGCTTTTCCATCGGACTGACTTCCCATCCCTGGCAGAGGCTGGGGGGGGCAACGTGGA
>NW_010116947.1:742-3829 GCF_000699245.1 Pterocles gutturalis
TGGAGGGATGCTGGCGGCAGGGATGCTCCCGGCGATGTCCCCTCTGCTCTGCATCGCTCCTCTTCCCCGCTGGCCTCGGTAGAGCCCCTTGGAGTCACTCGTTTCGCATGCTCATCCTCAGCCACGTATTCAGGAGCAAGGCTGCGGCTCCAGCGAGCTTACACTCGGTGGTTTTCTCACTTTGCAACACCTGCGAGCAGGTAGGATGCCAAGCATCTTTCCCTTTCGAATCCGGGCACTTGCTGCTGCTTCTGAGTCCTGTTTGCCTTTCCCAGGCTCGGACCAACCCCCCTGTCCCGGCACTAAATCCTGCATGTGCCTGGCTCTGCAGGAGCTCCCTGCCCAGGTTTGCATGCGTGGGAGGCACGCTGGGGCTGCCCGGGACAGGACCTCAGGCATAAATCTCCTGGCAGGTCACCGAAATCTCCTGCTTTTGCCCCAGAGCTGCGTTATCGATTACTCAGATGCAGTGCGAAGGCTGTCGGGCAGCTCGAGGGGGCTTTCTGGGGTGAGCAGAGCCCCTTCCTCACTAAGCACTGCATGGTTTTGCAACTCAGCTATTGCAACACGCAGAGCCCTGGCTGGGGTCAGCTGGAGCGGGGAGCACCACAGCCCCCCGGCAGCATCGCTTGGCCCTGGGGTCCCAGCCCCTGCACGCTCGAGGGACTGAGATTTCAGCCTCTTACTTTTGCAGGCGACTAAAAAGCACGGGACTCAGGGCGTAGGGGTAAAGGCATCGCTGGCGGGGGCCGTTCCCAGCCGGATGCCGGTGTGGCGGAGGACGGGCTGGGTCCTCGGTGGCACGCGGAGCATCTGGTCCGGCTCCTTTGGTGCCCACTGAAACCTAGAACAGACCATTGCCAGAGTAATGGCAGAGCAAGGGCAGAAAAAAAGATGAGAAATCAGGAGGCTTTTTAAAAAAAGTTTATTCTTCCTTCATAAAGAGATACGTAAAAACTGGAAATAGCAAACTGGCTGGGCCAGAGCTCTGTATAAAAACACACAATCATGCATAGTAAAAAAACAATACTATTTTTATATTAGCTTTTAAGTTAATATCTGTACACGTTTACAATTAATAAATAAATACATAAATGCAAACCTTCTGCTTGTGGGTTTTTTTTTAATCTTGTATAAATATCAGCAAGGAGGGGGGAGACGGGGTGGCAGCGGGAGGGACGGGTGCTTTGCAGAGAGGGGCTGGCGATGCCCCTCACGCTGTCCCACCGCGCTGGGGAAGGTCCCGGTGGGCTGGGCTGGGGTGGTCAGCTCGAGTCACGCCGTAGTTTTTTCCAGCCAAGTTGTCCCTGAGCTGTGCGGGAGAGCCAGAGTGAGGGGTAAAGGGTTTGAGGAGCGACCCATCCCGCTGGAGGATGGAGGGCGGGTACCCACGGCCACGGTGCATTCACCTTCCCGTGCTGGCTGGGGACAGTGACAACAAAGCCACCCTGCAGCCACGGGAATGGGAACTAACCGACTCGACCAAGGTCATGGGGAAGGAGGTTTCTGGCACACTGATAGTTTGCTGCCCGCATTCCCCATCCTGCTCCGAGGAGGAGCTCACTCCTGCCCTGACTTTTTTCCTTAGGCAAACCCCAGTGATCACAGAGCAAGTAAATCATTCCCACCCTCCTCTCAAAGTCCAGGTTCAAACTGATTCCTAACAACAAGCAGAACCACTATCAGCTAAATTCAGTCGGAGGAGCCGGGTGCGGGGAGGATCCCACTCCCCACATCGTCTGTGGGGTTCACATGTGCCGCACGCCCTTTGCCAGCAACGATTGCACAACGCTGCAAATCCGGGAGGATTTGTGCGAGGAGGGTGCGGTGCAGTGCTGCCGGTCCCCGGGGAGAGGAGGAGCGTCCCTCCCGTCAGGAAGTGTGAAGGGTTTGGCAGGACCAAGCTGTGGCTGACCCAGCTGAACCATCACTTCTGTCCGTGCCTGGCAGCGGCTGCGTGCTGCACGCACACCTCTGCGCCTCGCTGGGCTGTAGGAGCAACACAAATAAAGTGACAAAACACAAATAAAATGAAAAAAACACAAAGAAAATGACAAAACACAAAGAAAATGACAACAACTTAGTTTTAACTCGTTCCCTTTACGTTCCCGTCCTGGGTTAAGCAGAGACAGAGTTAACTTTCTTCATAATAGCTAGCAAGAGGCTGTGTTTTGGATTTGTGCTCAGAAGAAAGCTGATAAGAAGCAATGTTTTGTGCTGCTGTCGAGGTCGGCAGACCGGGGAGGAAGCACAGCCAGTTGCTAGCCTGGGATTTGATCTTAGGTTCAAGATTGAGACCCAGAGTGGCCAATAATCTATTCCATAACATACCCGTTATGCCCAGTACAGAGGTGAGGACCCTCCGGAAGATCGTCCCTTTTGTTCCGGGTAGGTTAGTTATTCAATTGTCCTTATCTCAACCCATGAGCCCTTTTTTTTCCCCTTTACCCCTTTACCTCTCTCCCCTGTCCTCGGCTGGGGGGGCAGGAATTGTGTGAGCAGGTGTGTGGTTTAGCCACTGGCCAAGGGCTAACCTGTCACAGTTCCAGGAACAGCCAGAGCCCGGAGGCAGAGCCGCCCCTTCCCACATCAATCCCGTGTGGGTCAAAGCACGAAAAGCTGCTCCCTACGGTGTTTTCACTGGATACCCGCTCACCTCTGCTCCTGCTCGGCTCTGAGGAGACGGGGACATGGCTGAGGGGCCCCGGGGGACACGGCTGACAGACCCCAGGGGACACGGCTGACAGACCCCAGGGGACACAGGTGACAGGCCCTGGGGGGACACGGCTGACAGACCCCAGGGGACATGGCTGACAGGCCCAGGGGACACGGCTGACAGGTCCCGGGGGACACGGGTGACAGACCCCAGGGGACACGGCTGACAGACCCCAGGGGACACAGGTGACAGGCCCTGGGGGGACACGGCTGACAGACCCCAGGGGACATGGCTGACAGGCCCAGGGGACACGGCTGACAGGTCCCGGGGGACACGGGTGACAGACCCCAGGGGACACGGCTGACACAGGGGACACAGCTGAGAGGTCCCAGGGGACACAGTTGACAGGCCCCAGGGACACAGGTGACAGG
>NW_010116948.1:0-1324 GCF_000699245.1 Pterocles gutturalis
CTGCGGGGAAAGCAGCTCCTCTGAGGGGGGCGGGCTTTTGGAGGAGGCAGGGTGAAGGTCTGGAGGGCCAAAGCAGCGAGGTTGAGGGGATTTTTCCCTTGGGAGGAAAAGGAAATGCAGGCGCGACGTGAGGACGAGAGGCAGCTGAAGCAGGTGAGGTGGGTGCAGGGCACTGCCAGGGAGTTGGGGCACGATGCTGTAAGGAGCTGGCTGTCGGGTGGGGGGCAGATAGTGAGATGTGCTGCCCTCGTAAGTGACTGGTCCCCGAGATGTGTTTCTTTGGTATTCCCCAACTAATTGTTGGGGGTGTCAGTGGGTGCATTGTTTAATTTGCAGGAGTAAAACTAAACTTGAAATCAAGGAGATTTAAGGCTTAGCTTTTGAGCACAGACTGTCAGGGTTGGAAGATTTCTGTCCTCAAAGCAACTGAAAACACAAGTTTGTGTTTGTAATTAGGGACCTGTCAGGTGAATAGTTAACCAAGTTTTAAGATGAGTTTAGATCCACAGTTCGAATCAGTTTATTGAGCATTTGCAAAGAATGGAACATTGCCTAACATAATTCTGAATTGGTAGATTCAGTGGTTTAGCCAAAAATCATTAGAGGGAAAAGTATTGTTTGAATAGCAGGAATACAGTCCGTAAACGGTCATCACACAAATTTGTACACCATGCAATGCTGATGCATCTTGTTTATTTTAAACCATGTTTTTCTGGTGGCAGCCTAATCCATAGTAATTCCATTTTTTATTTGTGATATTCAGAGTTTCCTTCTCTTGTTGGTTTTTATCTTTTCCCATAATCAAAGTTGGACTGTGGCTCCTGCTCTGGTGATAAGGCAGCTGCATTGCAACTGCTGCTTCTTTCTGTTTTGCTGTAAGTGGTTTCTTGGAAGTTGACTTCTCTTAAATATGGTGTCAGTAGTATTTTTACCCTCTTTCAGGAGAAAAAAAAAAAAAAACAAACAAACAAACAGTGGGTTGTAGCAGATCATACGATTTAATACCTTAAGCTTTTGTGTGTGTGTCTGGCATTTTGTTCCAACTTTAGAATTGAGAGAATTTATGAACTTAGAGTGAGCGGTCATCCCAGCGGCCGGTCCAAACATCAGATTTGGAATTAAAGTTCTTTAGCGATGCCTCTTGGAAAGTCCAGGAGTGGTCCTCCTAGCAAATGATGTTTTAAAACTTTTGGGTTTTTTTGCTTGGCCAAGAGGTCGCAGCATCGCTGCGAGTTGCCGGGTCTCCGTCGAGGTGAGGGGGGCAGAGCTGCAGAAGAGTTGTTGCCCTTCAAATTGAAAACAAACGAAAAATGGGGTGACATGA
>NW_010116949.1:0-45223 GCF_000699245.1 Pterocles gutturalis
CAGGCCATTCTATGATTCTATGATTTAGGGAACAGTGTTAGGTTTACACAAAGGCCAAAGACTCCTTTAGATAGGAGCTCCTGGTTTGTATCGTTATCTAGGCTATGGCTGTGGAAAGCATCTGAGCACATGTAAGCAAGGACCTGATAGGCTGGAATTGCGTGCTGCTGATTACAGCTATTATTTCAAGAAGACTTAAGGGAAACACAGATGCACACCCTAGGCTCGGCAGAAAGGAACAGCTCTGAGCGCTCACGCAATTACAGCTAGAGAAATAGAACCACTGTGGAGTATCAGACTGCTCATTAACTTCTACTGCCAAGGTTAACAACTGTATTTTAGCCCTCTCACATACAGACTGTGAAACTCTGATTGTCCGCTTCTCTCCTCCTGCTGTAGGACCCAAATCAAGCCCTGATTAGACTGTTTTCAATCTTCTTTAAAAAGCCATGGACAATTTTAGGTGCAATGAGTGGTTTTAATTAAAAGAACCCTATTTTCTCCTTGACTAGAATCATACCCCAGGTAGAAACAACACTGACAAGAAAATCAACAGGTGGCCTGTTTGCCAATTACCTGAGCATCACATCTGCTTTATTCAGCACATTTTCAGTTACATTCACTCAGACTTTTATGGCCCCATTTATTAATGACTCTCTTAATTCAAAAGCTAGAAATTTCATTGAATCACTTTTAAAAAGATGTTAAGACAAGTTATACTCTTTGGCAGGCTAATGCCAAACAAAAAGTGTAGCCAGGGTCTCATTCATTAAAAATCACGCTATTTAGCTCCAGCACATACATTGGTTTGCTATTCTGGAAGGCATAATTTTATGCTGATACTCTCCCAAGTTCCACATTGCTACGTATTTTGAATATTTTGTCCCAATATGGTCTGATTATTGCTAAGTGGGAAACCACTGCCAACAAATTTCATTCAGGCTGGATTTAATCTCAGAAAAGGGTGGAGGATAAACACTACAAAAGGCCTTCTACTGCACCATCCTTCAGCTCAAAATATTTGGTAAGCCACAGGCAGGCTTGTTACCCAAGCTAAGCTCTCTTCAGCATAAATTCAAAGCTCTGCATCCCTAGCTGGGAACCAGTAGGAGCTGTGCATTCCCTGAGAACTTTGAAAGAAGATCCCCCAGGCCTAGACCCCCAAACAGACTTAATGCACTGATTGAGCAGTTGAAGACCTCTGTGTTACTGTCCCCAGGCTCTTGATACTCCATTTTGCGGCACCCCTGCTAGAACCTCAGAGCGCTCCTGTGTGTTACTGCAGGAGCAGCTCCACAGATAATGTAGCTGTAAATTGCCTTCATTTTATATGTGACAAAAAACTGTTTCCTCAGCATTCAAAGCACTGACACAGGTTGTGGAGGTTCTGGATTCAGCTTCCTTCCTTGTCTGAGAGGTATCAGGCTCTTAGATCTCTCGTGGAATGGACTTAACCATCAGGCTAGTGCCAGGAAAAGACTCTTGCTGAAACTATAGGATTGCTGTAAGAGATGAGGAATGTCATCAAAGGGATAGGGAAGTCCCTTGAGAAACAGCAGATATGGGTTCTAGTTCTTTCGCCAAAGCCTTTACATTAAGTCTTCCTATTAGCAAGCTATTGGAAAAAAAAACAACTGAGACTCAAAAAGAGCTGAATCTAGGTCTCCCGCTCATTCGCCAAGTAAACCCCCTGCTCCCAGGTGCTTTCTCTGGCAGTTCCTCTGAACTGAAACCTCTTGGCAACACACACCTTTGCTGTTAGAACTCACTCTGTATTTCAAATACGCCTTTAAATCTCCTCAGGAAACCCCGTTCTTGGTGGGAAGTATGATCAGTATAGGTAAGAAGTGTTTTGGAAGTAGTGTATTCCAGAAAAAAAGCTTATGCCCCAACCTTCAGGAAAGAGCGGCTGTTTGTGAAGCCTAAGTGGGCAAATGTCTCATTTGACAGCGCTGAATGTGATATCTCAGTTCTTGAAAGGGGCACAACTTTCAACATACATATGTCTTCAGGTTGCTGGCTTTTGCGAATCCCACTCCGAGAAGCCTGTTTCTCCCTGGATACTGCAGAGAAAGACTAGGTGCCTCAGTCACATTTGTGATACTACAACATGTAAATGCTTATGTCTTGGTGGCTTTGTGTCCTAGGTGTTATAGGAGCTGGTATGATTTTATGCTATTATATTCTTCATAAACAATTCTTTCACCCACACCCTGGTGGCTTCTACTCCACATGCTCAGATTTGGAAGGCAGCTCCTGAAGAAGAGATGCTGCCAGCCAAACTACCAGTGCTTGATGTAACTGTGCTTTCAGCAGGGGGAAAAAAAAAATCCAGGTTCATAATAATAGTCTAAAGCTGACTAAACTGAGAGACTGTAATGCATGCTCTGTCACAAGCCCTCTAGATTGTCAGCAGAGATGACTGAAGTTACCTCTTCTCTGCATTGCTGATGACTAGGCCAGAACAGCTCTGGAGGGCTGCAAGCAGAGGAGAGGAAACACTTTTTCTGTGACAAGACCAGCTCTAAGACCCTCAATTGGAAGAGGAATTTCAGCAACCACTTGACACAAATTTAGTGGGACAGCCAGTGGTTTTCAAGGGCTTGCAAATAGTGATTTTTCAGCTCAGCAACTGAACCAGAAAAAATGCATTAAAAATTTTATTTTATTTTGATTGAACCAAAGTCTTTGTTTTTAAACCCATCATCCTTCCTTTGTTGAACAAGTGCCCCATCTGAAATGGGATATTTTGTTTTCAAGGACTTGTAAGAAAAGAAAAGAAATAAAGGGTTAGATTCACAGAGGTGGTAGAAGGGGCTGTATCCAGTGTAACAGTCCCTCAGCAATAGTTGGTGAACTTCAGATTTGGGAAATCATTCCTCAAAAACTAATTAATAAGGGGGGCAAGGATTAAAAGCCAGCTCCCTGCTGAGTGTTTCATACATTCGATTAGGAAGTTGTGGTCTCTCTGAACCCACAAACATACACAATCCTTTGAGAAGGATCCAAAAGCAACCCACCTCTAAATACCCCATTGCCTGTCAGTCAAGGCACATTTCTGTGTGAGGGGACATGGAAGGAAGGGGACAAATCCTCAGGCTGAGAAGTAATTGATCTGGATTCTGTCATGTACTAGGGGTTTTCACCATCTACCCCTCTCTCATCCTGTTCTGCTGAAGTTACACAGTAAATTAGACAGGCATCTGCCACTAATGAGGTAGCTGCAGCAAATCCTGCCCTAGGGTGAGAGTTGGCCTCCTCAGCATCCCTTCCAGCTCCCTCTATGATCCTGTGATCCTTGTTGATGAAGAATTCTTGGGTGAAACAAATGCACTATTTTCTGTTTGCTTGTGTAGCATAACAGGTTACCTAAGGGTGAATGAAACAGGATAATGGCTAACTGGGTAAATTACGGAAATGGGTTTTCCCTGGACATTTTCTAACCATGCTGAATGTCCTACTATTATGCAGCAAATTATCTGGAGCCAAAACAGAAGCAAACAATGGAACTACTGGATAAAGGGAAATGGCTAAAGGAATATAAAACTACTTTCTCAGGGAAGTTGAATCTTAAATGTTAACAGGACTGCAGCAGGGTTTACTAGAAACTCGCTGACTTTGAGACTTATTGTTGTTTATTGAAATATTCATCAAAGTGTCAATTTTCCCTGTTTACCCAGAGGTTATTTCTGCCTGTCTCCAATGGCAGTCCTCTCCTAAGCATTTACTTGCAGGATTGAGGCTCATTCCAGTGATTCTGATCCTTTCCTCTGCCATGGTGACAGTCTGTGGCGTAGTTTTGCCTCCCGTTAGACTTCCTGTGGAAAGCCAACACTAATGTCAGGTTTGGAGACAATACTGTCCCTCCACAGACTGTAATATGAGGCTGCAAAGCAAACTTTGCTTTCAAACAGCCACAACAGAATAACAAATCCACCCCTTCATTTTCTACACTCTATTTTCCTAATTAGGTGGGTGGGAGAACAAATGTCCACATACAGAAAGTAGGTGGGCATAGGCTGGATAAATCTCATGCTCCCAATTCTTGGCATGGAACAGCGCAGCCATTATCCCTTCTAAATGTCAGGGAACTAGCTCCAACTCTATGAGGTGCCAGACACCTGCTCCCGCTACTCCCAGCTTTGCCTTCTGCTGTTGCATCTCTCACTCACAGGCCTTGGTGTAATTCCACTCTGCACAAATTGAGCTGTAAGTGCCAGGAAAGTGGGATTCTGAAAGCATTTCATAGAAAGACACAGACCAGGGCAGCAACAGACCCACAAGGAGGGACACAGCTGCCACTTCCATGAAGAGGAACCACTCAGTACTGAGACAGCACATTGATAAAAAGCCAGCAGAGGGTTAAAGCAAAATGCTTTCTTGCAGACAGATGAAGTGAAATGGATTTAGGGAATTTTTCACAACAAAAAGAGGTGGAAGAGCCACAAAAGGCTACTGAAAGAAGATTGCAAGCTCTCCTATCTGACATGTTGACACAGAAGCAGTGGCAACAGAACAAAGCTGTCATGCTGAAAAAGCAGCTCTTCCAGCCACAGGCTGGGCTGCAGGGCAAATCCTGTGCAGTGAGGTCCTCAGATACAGGGGAATCTATCTTAGTGCAAGGAGGCAGCAAGATGGGCAGAGCCTGCCTCAGGAGGTCATCACTCCTTGCCTGTGATCAAGGATCCTATCTAACGGTTTAAGATGGGCAGAGCCAGTGGATCCATCAGCAACCATAATGTGTAGTAGACAGCTGCAAGGAGGTGGGGTGGAGGGTAAAGAATAAGAGGCAAGAGTGCTTCTCAGTTTCTTTCTCTGGCCTCACCCAGGGACTCACACTGCTCATCTGGGGCGAGTGACACGTAATGTACCATTCAGCAGCAACCCTAACACCCTTCCCATTCGCACTATACAGCTAAGAAGCCCAAGGGACAAAAGAGGAGCCTGCTGCAGATCATTGTAGCATTCCAACATGGTCCAGCAAACCTATCACCAGTCTTTGTAAGGTGGAAGTGTTTAATATCCCAAGCAGCTGTCAGCCCATACACGTGTTGGAGGGGCACTGACAGCTCTGCCACAGGGACAGTGTGGTTCCCCACTCCCTGATCTGCACAGGATGCGCCATGGTGCTCACGCCACTTGTCAGCAAAACCAGCTGGTTTAGTCTGGAACCAGCTGGAGAACACGCATGCAAGCATTCTGCTCTTCAAGCACGTTTGGGGAAGGCAATGCCAACAGGCCAGGGTAGTAGATTTTCTACTGGAGGCTTGGAAGCAGAAAGGGACATACCTTGCCACACTGGAGGAACAGGGAACACGGCTGGGAAGAAGAAGGAACCTATGTCACAGCCTAAGATGGTCACACCTGTAGACAACTGCCAACATCCCCAGCTGGGTTAGACTACTGTTTACATTTCTGTTACTGAAGGCGTAACAATTCCAGATTCCTTGGGGAATAAGAACACAGTGTGCCATTCCTCATGTACTCCTCCTTGTTACCCAAGTTATTGATATGAGCAGGGTTATTTATCTGCTGACTGCTGCACAGCACATCACAACCCTTGTAGCAGAACAAGTTCACCACTCTGCTTAGCTCACGCTTCTTTGGGCAAAACTGCAGACTGCTAGCCATAGCACTGTGAATCCAGCAAGACATCCAGCAGCAGACTACAGAGACAGGTAAGAAAGCCAGCTGGTATTTTGCTTTCTAATTCATCACATGGCTCCACCATTTTCATGGAAATAGCAGCGGTGTTCCATTTTCATGGCAGTAGCAATGCTGTCATCACAACTTTCAGGTACTTCAAATTACCTGTTTTGTGAAAGCCCTATGAATTACTGACACATATTTAATGCATAGTCCCAGCAACAGTGGCACCACCTGAAGACAAAACATTTCTTGCACTTGAGGAATTTTGTGCCACCCAAGAAAAATGGCACACTTCAATAACACAATCCTTTCTGCCACACTATGCTGCTCTGGAGGCTGCCCACTAAAGACACCAAATAACATACCAAGCAAAATACAACTCTTGTGACGACTGAGTGTTCTCTCTGGCAAAGAGAAGCACTGCTCTTCCAATGCAAACCATTTGTCAGCATATTGCTTCCACAAATGACAGACCGGTTGTCCCCATGAGTGGCCCTCAGAAAAGGTCCTAATTACACTATGCTAATGCAGAGGAGGTAATTTATTGATTGGCATAGAAACAGAAGAACATTCCCAGACTGCTTTCCACCTCATTTCCAAACTCTTATGACTCCTCTATATGTCAGCTTGAATAGCAGCATTAACTATCCCATTTTCTGTGGAAATGGTGAGAATCAACTTAAAAGCTCTTAGTCAGGAATTTAGTCTTTCCCTCTGAGAATCATAAACATTAATCAAACCATATACTGCAAGATAATAATTTTTAATTGATATTGCACATCACCTAGCAATTCCCAACCAAGTTACAGAAGTTTGAACAATGTTCAAATAAGGCAAAGATATTGTCCTTCAGGAGACAAGAAGCAAACAGATGGAGAGGGAGCACAAGAAAATGAGAAATTATGTAGATTTCAGTCACATTCTGAGTCTTATTTGTTAAAGAACAAGTCACTTGATAGTGGAGGGTTTCTGTTACTGTAGGTTTTTTTTTAAAGGAAAAGCATTATTGGAAACTGCAAGATATGTGCCAAGCACATATTTTTCTTGCTGAATTTCTTATTTTCTAACCTCATATAGTGCTTCAAAATACATTGCTATGGGCAAGTATCCTTCTGAAAGAAAACCTCTGAAAATCATTGTTGAGAAGATAACATCTAGCATAAAAAAATAACATAAGAAAACAAGCAGCTGTATATGGAAAGGAGGACAAATACTTGCCTAACCAGATGACAGTAGGTCAAATTTTGATCCCAGAAAACCAATCTGAAATAAATCCATTTACATAAGCACTAACCTGATGTTGGTGGGTTAAAGGAGCTCAGAATCTGCCAGCCAAACACACAGTCCACTTGAAATCTTGTTGCTTGGCTTATACAAGTCTCATTGTTGGGAGCCATGTGGGTTTCCACTTCTGGAGTATTAACTTCTTCCCAGCCAGCAAAATCCACAGGATCTGTTTGTCTTGGAATCAGAAACTGCCAGCTGTCTGCTTCACCGTGTATGAATAAATGCAGACTTACTGTTTCAAAAAGATTTATAAAGAATAGTGCTTGTCTGAAGCCAGAAACAACCTTTTTAATCTCCATGGGCAATCTAGAGACATATTTTCTTTTTAAGCTTCTTGTAGCCTAAAACCCAAAGAGTGCATATGAAGATCACTAACGATCAACATTCAGAGAGAGAAAGTCAGATTTTAGTTGGGGCTATTGAAAAAGCTTCCAGGTTATATTTTCACTAGATGCTGTCTTGGAGAAATGCCCAATTCCAGCTTATACAGGAAGCATTAGCATGGCCAATTGTGCTATAAACATCAGAAATAACACACAGTCCTTCCTGAGTTTGTTGCACAGCATCTAGCTTGAGAGAAGGAAAGAAGAGGGAAGTCAAGGCAATGAAGAAGGAAGAGGAAGAATCAACAAGTCCTAAGGGAAAGGAAAGGGGATGAATGCCTTCAATTTCAGGGAGTAAGATAGAGATAAGAGCATCTAAGTTCTATTACTGTTGTATATTTCTCTTCCCACCTATGCAAACCAATCCATGAAATTCAGCAGGCTGCTAGGTCTGTCCCTGTCTCACTCCTAGTCCAAGAGCAAAAGCAACACCTGCTGTTGCCATTGCAAGAGCAAAACAAATATCTGACAAGGGGGAAGGGAGAAAGAAGTATAATCTAGATGGCTTTCTCCTCACTTAAATTCAACCAAATGCTAAAAATCTCAGCTTGCACTCATTGTACCCTACAGAGGACCAGCAAAACAGCCACAAATCCTGAGCCTATTCACATCATGGCAGATTAAGAACAAAAGGAGGTTTGGACTTTACCCCTGTTTGAAAACAACCTCAGATTTGGATACAAAGACAGAAATGCTTTAAACTTCTTTTGCCCAAAATAATTTAAAAGCTTCCCATGCAAGATTTCAGCTCAAAAGACCCACCCATTCAAGGTGGCACAAATATCACAAAACACTGTGACTGGGACAGAAATCTCCAGAATATCTCCACTGCAGCCCTGAACGACAGATCCACCAGGTCTCACACATGAAATACGGGATCTACTTCTGAATCTTACCCAGGACTCTTCTCATGCACTATTTCACCTGTGTTTAGTGGTTGACTAGGCAGTACTGTGGCTTCTCTCCTCATTCTGGGACCCTGCAGGTCCTCTGCTTCTCCCAACTGCCATATCCAGCATGTACAACAGCACTGGGGAAAAGGCAATGGTCTCCTGCATGCAAGTACATGCCCCAGCAGCTGCCTGGCATGACAGCCTGTGACAATATGACCCAATACCTGGGAGTATACACCAGCATGTCAGATGTTCCTTCTCAGTATGTGTTCCACAACTGTTGTATCACAATGAAAGAAGCCTGAAAACATGCACTGGGTTGGGCTGAATACCAAGAATAGCTGAAAACACAGGTCCACATTTAAACCAGCCCAAGTGTCTTGACCTAGCTATAAAAGTCCACCACCCAGACATCATTGTAGGAACATTACTCAGAGGGACTTAGAGTAACCTTATTACTTCACAGATCTCTCCCCTACACCTTAGAAATACACTGTCAGTGTTTAGAAATGTTATTTCCTCATCCGTTTACTTTAAACTAATTTCACTGCTGCAAAGGCATTGTCTCTCTTCATTAGCAGGGTTTTCACAGAAGTAGCTTTGCTCCAGCTTATGTGTTTTAATAATTTACTCAACCAGCATGTACTTGCTCATTTCCCTTTCAACTACCAGTGCAACCATGCAAGTACAATTCAGTGGATGAAGCAGCTATGAAAAACTGTTTAACTGTGACAGTAAGCAGCCTAGTTGTGGCAGAAATCCTCTCCCATTAATCAGTTCACTTTGTCTATAGTATTGACTTTGTAATCTTTATGGAGCTTGTCATTGTAGAAAAGCTGGTGGATAGCTCAAGAACGTCAAAATTACATTCAGATTTGAGAACACCGAAAAAACAAACAGGAGGAGAAAAAATCTTGAGAAAATTCTTATGCAGCTTCCAGATGCTGCAGCACGTACTTTCAGAAATGTGGTGTGGCATTTTCCTGTGTTATTTGAGAAAGTGTGTAATCACCCAGTTGTTGGGCTTATCATACAAGAAGTTGCCAGCATATAACTGTTATCTCTCAAGTATGAGATTTCTGTCCCTGGCTGACATTGCTGATTAAAGAGTTCCTGTGGTGAGCGAGTGTGGAAAGGCAACCATTTTAGTTGGCAGTATATTGTTCCCCATTCATATTATTTAAAAAAAAGGATAGTGTTTACACAAAGGACAAACAGCATCATAGCTGGAAAGGCAGAAGCAACTGTGAGTCTACTGAAAAACAAGTTACAATTCAGCACCAATGCACGATTGTTGATGAGATGTTACGCTGAGGCTGGCGGGCCGCATTTAGTTTGATAGGTATGATGTTCTTACTTATGCAGCTGCCTGACAGAAGCTGTAGAGATCATCCTGATTAGAAAAAGGCAATTCCAGAAGCTCTTCTGTCCTGAATAATGCGGCACTTGTGAATCCTGGCAATTCCTGCAAGTCCTGGTCAGAGGGATACATGCAGCAGAGCATCTGTCTCTCACCTACTCACCAGCACGCTGGGGTAGCTGAGATCCACAGGAGCATGGGACGCCCGGATTTCTGCAAATTGAGCAGTTCAGACAGTAATCCTACTGGGGACAAAGACTGTCTTTGGAATCAGTGTCTGTGCAGCACCCAGTGCTGTTGTTTTAATAGTAAATGGTTCAATAGAAAAAGACAATTCAGAAGTCAACAACACAGTTGGGGCTTATAACCTGGACAGACATATCTGACCTCTCTCTTAGCTGTCAGGGAAGAAGAATATCTTCATTCTATACAGGAAAACCCCAGAAATAACATATGGAAATTGAACAGGGGAGACAGAGCACATGAAATGGAAGAGTTAATACATTCTTTTCTCAAAAAGGGTGTTATTCCCTCCCCAGTTGATACCAAAGCAGCTTTGGGCACAGTGCATCCCAATGAGAGAGCATGTGGCTTGATTTGGCAATTCTTCCATCAGCAGGAGGCTCTTCTGCAGGCCATTCGCAACCCAGCCCAGGCTGGCATCCCTGCCCAGTCAAAGCTGACATACTGTGCCACATTATGAGTGGGAACAGGACCATCCTAACAGATTAGCATGAACACAGGCTTGCCAGAATGCCAGTATGTGGATAATACTTAAGTGTTAAAGGGGGGATCTCTGTCCAAAAATGATGAAATGACATTCTGTCTTCAGCTTGCCCAGCTACAGTTAGGAAATCTGTCACAGGGTACCACAGCTGAGCTCAGCACACCCCAAAACCATCTCTGTAACCCATGTCAAAGAAGGGAGAAGGAACTGTTTCAGGAATCAGGTTCTCTAGAGGATGTAGGTATGAGTGGGTCCCCAGAAGAAAACTGTGACAGCCTTAGGAGATCAGTTATTTTTCTTGCTGGAGTACCTTGTTTGTCAGGGAAGCACAATTAAGGATTTCTTCCTCTGTTTTTCCAGGGCAATTTATATACCTGTGGGCTCATGGTAAATTCTGTAGTGAGGAACAAAGGTTTGGGTCAGTCTGTGATGAAGTCTATGCAGATACACAAAACTGGGGGTAAGGTGGGAGAAACCTCTCCCCATCTCTTACTGCCTCCTTAGGTTAAAGCAATACTCTGTGTTGGGTCTGAGTGCATTAGCCCCTCTTTGCTCCTTTGAGAAGTACTCTGGCCGAGTCAGCTGGCATGCTGCTGTGTCTCAGCAAGCAATTCAGGCTGGGTACCTTCAAAGTTTGCAGAATATGAACTGAATTTTTGCAAGATATTTTTTGCACACAACTAGGAGCTATCACATGTAAGGCAAGGAAGAGTCACTCTCGCAGGCTTAGCATCAACACAGCCCACTTGGCACCCTCCTTTACCTCTCAGAACTAGGATTTTTCCCATCTGTAGTTGGAAGAGGAACCTACCACTTAGGCTGTACAGGTGATTTATGCAAAAAGTATATTTCAACATCCTTCACAAGCAATCCATGTCACTTCTGACTACTCTTTTCAGAAGTTTTTAATAATAAAAGAGGGAAAAAAACAACTATATTTGCACAAACCATGGATAAAGTGTTTGACACTTTTCAAAGGTGTGTGTTGAAACACAGAAATATTTTTAACCCCAGATAATATTTTGAGGAACTGTTTACTGGGCCTCAGAGAAAATGTAAACCAAAACTGCTAATACTGTGTCAGTAGATTCAATTACAGTTTGCTTATTTAAGCTGAGAATGAAAACAAGCAAAGTTCCGGGCAAGTTTGTACTCCTGCATCTCTTTTTAGATCTGTCTGTTTACATTTTACAGTGTTTTAGGAGTGACACAAAGGTGGCAAGTTGCTGAATTCTAAATGTCCTTCAGTAGCTGGAACATTGCATTCCCGTGCGTTTTGATGAGTCACATTACTTATTTGTCACATATGTTGTTAACACAAGGAAATGTACTCAATGAAGAAATTAATCCAGGCAGCCAGCCATGGACAGATGAATGAAAGTGACCAAAAGCAGATTGGAGCAGAAAGCAAGGAAGAGAGAAAGGACTATTAAATCTGTGCAGTCTCAAAATCCTTTTAATATCAAACACAAAGGCTTTAGAGGGTGAGATCAGTACTTCCCAATGCAGAAACCACTCTTATCCTGCTCCTGAGCAGGAACCTGAGTTGGGACTGTGCTCCTTTCTTGATGTTTGACCTCTCTGATCTGTGCTTTGTCTCTTGACCTGAGGACAGAGGAGGAGCAGCAGCTAGCATTTGGATAGGCTGCTTAGCAGAGATGTAAAGAGCCTATGGATCCTTCATCAGGAGACCCATTTTGAGAGGAATGAGAAAGCTTAAAGCATTGCCAGCATTATGCTGAGCTGTTGTTCTCAGTCCAATCTTCAGCCAGACTGTGAAAGCAGAGGACCTGGAACTGAGACAAGGATAAACCCAAAAACAAAACAAGGTTTCTGCTGTATCCCCTGATTTCACCATTGTCTCCCTAGGGCATGTGGACACCATGACAGGCCATGGCCAGGTTCATTGTTCTAGCAAAACATCTTTTCCTCAGCATTTTTTGAAGGGAAAAGTAACATTCTGCTATGATAACCGAGGCTAATTTTTGGCTATCTCAAACAGTGTATCCAAGCCTCTCACACCTGACAGCTAAGACACAAGGCTGTGGACATTGTGATGAATTACACTGCAGCAGCTTCTTCTATCCCATGCTAGTCTTAGTGATTGCCCTAGCCACTGAAAGCCAAATCTTGGCCATGGTTTCATGAACTTAAACACCACACAACAGTGTAAACGGGCTCTATAATCTAGCCAAGAACCAGTTGACTCACCAGGAAATGTAGAAAGTAAAGGAACTCAAATCTTTTTTCCAGTACCTAAATGAAGTCAGATGAAATCTGGAGTGAGCAAACTCATTCAAGCTTTTCTCACCGCTTTTGCTTTTCAGCAATAAAGGAAACAATAGCAACTTTGGCACTTTTCTAGCAAAGAAAGGCTTTAGGAGCCCCAAATGCTTTCTCTTGAAACAGATTGGTCCATGCAAACTCTTTGGCATGACTCCAACTGCCTGGCTAGGGGCTCATTCCTTCCAAGAGATGGCTTCAGGCTGCTCACCTCACTGTGATCTTCCATTTTCTGATCTATTCCTTATTTCTAACTCAGAGAGGGAAGCCTTTCCCGCAGCAAAGCATCAGGAAGGTCTTGAGCATTGCCTCGGTGCTGTACCCTGCTCACAGGCATGGCTGAGGAGCACACTGCCCTGGGAATGGGGATAGATTCTGTGCCTTTTGCTAGAAGGGCATGGTGCTTCTTCCTTCAGGAGGCAGCTCCTGGCTGTGCAGGCTTGATGGGCTCCAGCAGCTACAGCTGTTATGCACAGCATGGAGAGGTGCATCTTGTGGTAGCCATGCTAGTGAAGGGTTTTGTTTTTTTGTTTTTTTTTTTTCTCCTTTAAATAAGGGGAAATTAATATTTCTTTATTTGAGATATGTTGCTTTCAAATATGTCTTCTGAGATCACTGCAGCCTGGAGACCAGCCAAGACTCAAGGGAATTACAGTCCTAAACTAATAAATTTTGGTCTGACCTAGTGCAATCATAAAACCTAAATAACCCCTCTTACTTCACTCACGTTACCCTAAGCTCACCATGGTGTTTCAGACTCTGAATATTGTCCGTGCCCTCTCTTCCTGAAAGAAGAGTTTGATAGAAAATTTGTGTCTAATGAAGCATTCCTGTTAACCCAAATCCTTCCTATTAATTCAAAATACAGGAAAAGAGATAGGCTCTTGTACTCTGGAGAAGATGAGCAGTCTTAATACAATCTGTTGTCTCCCCAAGCCTTTCAACTTGAAATCAAAAGTCATGCTCATCCTTCATTTGCTGGCCTAATTTCAGCAGCTCTCTCAGAAAACTGATGAAATCAAAGTGTAATCTGGAATCTCCATGAGAACTAGAGCATGTCCATTTAAAGGCCTCCTACCTCCCAATAGAACAACAATTCAGTGTCATACAAGAGAGTTCTGTTGTCCCCCAGCTCCCACCAAGCATGGTAGAAATTGCTGCAACCCAGCAAGAATTAACCAGTTTACAGCATTAACCAATTAACTCACACAGCACTCCAGTGAGCCCCGTAGGGGAAACTGGATGCACAGTTTGAAGTAATTTACAGTGCAGGCTGGACTTGTGCAGAAACATTGGCACATAGCACACAACTATGTTAAACTGATTCTAAAAATTTGGTTCTAAAAGTTAAAATCAGGTTTGAACCACATGTAAAACTAAGACTCGGTGTATTTCGCCCCCAGTCCTTGCAGGACAAGTAGAACTGACTTTTAGTTCATAAGGCTTTCAAAGGCAACTCTCTGCTCTAAACCCACACCGACCTCCTACATTCACACAAAGAACCAAGACTGTTCCTCCGTTGCTCACACACACTTATTTGTGATTCACACAAACCAGTCCATGGCTTGCATTGTCATCACAGCGCACTTGAGATTCAAAATCAAAACTTTGTCTCCTGCATTCCCACGCATGCCATGATTACTTGCCCACCAGGGGAGTCCTGATATTCTCATCTACATTCATGAAGGATCATTTGTCACTTCAAGCCCTCTAGCCACCTGGAACATGGAAATTCTATTTACATAAATTCAGGGCCCGGGTTATCTCTGCTCTCGCTGGCTGTCATAGCAGCCTAATTCATGGGTGGTCACATCAGCCCTTCGCCCTCTCATGATGCCTTAGAGTTACAAGTAGCAAACACAAAGCAGAACACGGGGAAATGCATTCTTCAGTCTGATGCAGAATGGCAGTGTAAGCATGCAGAAGAAACTTAAGGGATTTTATATAGTCAGAGAGGTTTTACAGAGACAGTAAGCTACTCAGAAAATAACTTAGCACACAAATTAATAGCTAGTTCTTCCTCTCTTTAATACAGATTTTCATAAAATTCCCCTTTACCCAGGAGTCAAGTTCTAAAAAACCACTGGTACCTTAGGGAGCTTCCTAGCTACAGAATGGATTACTTAAAGATTTCAGCCTTGTATTAAACTCCGTGGGAAGCTTCAAATGTTGCCTTTCCACACCAAACAGAATCCATATCAGTTGCTGGCATAAACAACAGTCAAGCTGCCTTCTCTTCTTGCCAGAAAAACTAGGTCCACTGGGACTTAGCAACCATCATTTTTTCCACCATAGCTTCCAGCCTGACTTCTCACCAACCAGCCACCCATTTTTTCTGGGTTCCAGCTCTGGAATGATCTCCAAGAGACTCAATCTCAAGCTCAGCAAGGTGAGGGCATGGGTCCAGCTCCATTCTGGGACATGGCAGACAATTCTCAGAAATCTGCAGGAATTCTACTTGTCTAAACTTGAGCTGAATTTGACCCTTATGGAGTTTTAATGCAACTGGCAGAACTCTAACATTACAGCCACCTTCTCTTCATTTAGTTCATAGTTCAAAACCAAATATTCCCTATCTATCAGCATCTCATAGTAAGTTACTGGTTCAGTAGCAAAGAAAAGTGATTAAAATATACAACATGGTGAAAATCACATTCTCATCCTCTGCACTACCATATAATTTACACTGAAGAACAAATGAGATTACAGCTCTGGGACTGTCTTCAGAATGAGTTACATTTGTCCTGTTTCCCATTCTTGTTATAATCTTTGTCAAGATAGTAGCACGATATGTCCCATTTGCTGTCCCCTTCACAACATTTGTCACACCACTGAAATAATAGAGTTGCTGGATGCCCATATGCACACCATGAATTATTTGTTGATGTAAGGAAAGTTTCCTTGCATTCTCTATTTCTTGCTTTTGGGATGAGATTTGCTACTCTCAAGCTTTTGTGTAGAAGTGGTAGAGAAGGAGGGAGTGAGCAGTGGAGTGGCAGTGTATCACTTTGCTAATTGCAGAGAGATACAGGTGTTGGCAAAGATCAAACCTACTAATATAATATCACCAGCCTAAAGGGCAAATAATTGCAACAGATAAATCCCCGTTCAATAAATACAGCCATCTACCCCTAAGCAAACTTCTTTGGGAAAACTTATCTTCTTATGGAGTGGCAGACAGTGTATCACTTTGCTAATTGCAAAGAGAGATACAGGTGTTGGCAAAGATCAAACCTACTAATATAATATCACCAGCCTAAAGGGCAAATAATTGCAACAGATAAATCACCGTTCAATAAATACAGCCATCTACCCCTAAGCAAACTTCTTTGGGAAAACTTATCTTCTTATGCAAGCATTTATGCAGGATTGATAGTCATCAACTAACAGCAACTATTTAAACTAACTTCAAACCCGGATATGCTCTGATTGCTGCTGAGTAAATGCAAATAGGAAAAACAAAGGGGGGAAAAATGCATGAAAAGTGGCAGCAATGCTTCAAAACTAATGGGAAAAGGAGGGAAGAAACATTACCTTGCTTTGCTTACACTACTAGGAACCCCTCACATAACAGAAAAATGAAAGGGGGGTCAAGTGACTACCCCGAGCGAGAACCCCCCTGTTATTTCAGGGGTTCAGGTTAAAGACTTACTTGCCTCTCCTAGTGTGGAAACTGTGAGAGGGCAGGCACACTCCTGTAGCCTTCAACACATCTTTAGTCTGACTGAGCTAGAAATTAGGAGGTTTTGAGCACTGGGCCATGATGGGGAAGTGTGGCTCCAGGCCCAGCCTTCCGCAGGACCCGCTCCCCCGGGGGGAACCTGCCACCCCCACACCTGGGCTTGAACCTGCCCCAGGGCCCTGCCCACCCCCAGAGCCCGGGGTGACTAGGTGAGAACTTCCAAAAACCATGGTTAACGGAAATTGAATTGGCACCAGGAAATACAGAGTTAAGAGGGGAACTGGTCCTGCAGCCCCAGAGCTGCTCGGGCACCTCAGCAGCAAGCAGCTGGCAGTGAGCAGGTACATACACATCATGAGCATTCCTGGCTTTCCTGCTGCATCTGTCAGCAGCAATCTGCCCTGGCTGTGTGACGAGCTGCAGCTGTACAGGGAGGTGGTTTTGCTCCACTCTGGTACACTCAAAGCAGCTGTGTTCTGGCAGTACTGTTGCTGGCGTCAGCCACACTAGAGAGGACCTGAAGGAGCACACCAGAGGAGGGAAGGGAAGGAAAGGAAAAGAAAAGAAAGAAGGCCAGCTGAATCAGGCCGACAGCAGAAGAAAAGCCTGGGTTTGGGCATTCTGTCTGGGGACAGCAGCAAGACACCACAGGAACCAGTCAGTCTTTGTGCTACATGCTGTGTCATGGGGATATGAGAACAGCTTTTGTGGTCCAGCCCAAAGTCCATCCAGTGCAGTTCACTGCCAGACCTAGCCTTGGCAGGGCAGCTAGCAGGGACCCAGATCATACTGGAGCTAGCTTGGGCACAGACCATGCAGCAAAACAACCACACAGAAGCAGCACAAGAACATGCCACTCCCTCAGCAGCAGAGAAGAATGAAGTGGCTAGCCTAGCATGCCACTTGGGAAGGAGAGATAAATGTACAAGCAGAAAGCCCACTGAGGGAAGACAATATTTCTGTGAGCACCAATTTGATAAACCTCGTAAAGGCGTGAAGGAGCGGAAATTACCATGGACAAGTCCTGATTAGCAAAAGCATTTGTTCTTCCCAAGTCAAAGAGCGTGAGAGCTCACTGTAATTTATATTTCTGTAAACAAGCAATTGATATCACATAACAGCTAGAAATTAACAGTGGAGCCTTCTCCCTCCCCAGAGGGAGACAGAGGTGGCCAACAGGATAGTGGCCAGGGCAGACACAGAATGGTTCAAGGACCTGATTTGACCCACACATGCAGTAATTCAAGTGTTTCTGCTCTGACATAAGTAACACAGAGACTCATTTAGCTCTATCCTAAACTGGATGTCATGAGTCAGCTGTCCACTCACTGCATCTTTCTTTAGGAGATTTGCAAGCTTAAGAATTCTAAGTAACAAAGGAATCAAAACAGGGAGACTGTCATTCATGCCACTCACACAAAAAATGAACTTTTCTTGCCACACAAATGGAAGCAGCAATATGGCAGTCAGTTTTGTATTTAGAAATGAAATAGTAGCAAGAATGCTGTCAGTTTTTTCAAATATTATGCTTTCTTCACAGATACTTTTTGTATTGCTGTTTGAAATATGCATTTCTGAATGTAGAATAGAGGTGTGAACAATGTGTACCAGTTTAAAAAAGACAACAAAACACATAAAATTGTGGCAGTGAACAGATGCCTAGAAAGAATAGGAACAGAGAAAGCATAATCCTTCATCCCCCTAATACCACCCTCATAGCATCCATCTATTTCCAGCTCAAGAGATGTCCTTACTATCCCAGCATTTTCCTTCCCTTAACCATAAGTTTTCAATCAGCCTGTTCAGGTGAGAGCAAGATTATAGTCAGCTGTCAATGATTTTCAGCAATGATCCAGAAGGATTTCTTATTTTAGACTAAGATGGGATACTTCACACTGGTTAAACTTGCCATGAACTAAAAAAAAACCCCACAAGTCAAGCTTATGAGAGGCAAAATGTTGCCTCAGTTTTTGCACATGTCTGTCAGTCAGCCAACAAAGGAGAAGAAGGAAACCAATCACCATGGATTATCCAACAAGAGCCAGTTTTGCGTTTGCTGCTGTTTAGAAAAGATGTGTAGACTGAAGTCACTTTCATACACCTTGAGAGCAAGACAATTATACATATATATATAATTATTCACGTCTTTATTCTTGGTTATGTGCTGCATTCACCTTAAGAATTTATTGTCCCTTGTTAACTACAGCAGTTCTGTTTTTGCAAAATCAGAAGAAGGTATGATTTCCCAGGAACCATTGTGGGGTTTCACAATGTACTGCAGAAGGAAAGCAAACAGTTGCATAATTATTCCAGAATGACATGTTCATGCATAAGATTAGGCCTTCTCTCCAAGCACTGTCTGTCAATAAGCCCTGTAGGTCTATGGGAGAGCTGTCCATAATACATTCAATTTCACTTATCAATATGATGTCCAATTACCTGGCAAAGGGTGAAAGACTTTATGCCACATCTAAACATGACAGACATAACCTTTAAGTACTGGCAAATGCCAAGATGTTGCAGGTGGTAGGCATTCTGAAAATATTTGTGTTTTTCTTTTTACATGGTTTTCCCTTTTTTTTATATACATGCAAAGTGTTAAGTATTTTAAAACCTTGCGTTATCACATCTCCCAAGGAACCAGTTTGGAAAATGAAAGGAAGATTTACACTACTTAACCTCCCCTAATGCATCTAATATAGTATCAGTTTTGTTCCTTCCTCAGGTACTAAAGTGGCATTTCCCTGACCTCTGATTTCAGTGCACAAGTATCAAGTTGTAAGTTCAACACTAACTCAAATCACTGAGCCCTGCATGAAAGGAAAAAAGTGAAATATTTTTGTTGTATTGTCCAAAGTAAAACACATCAAAAGCCTCTGCTTCATCTCCAAATGGTAAAGCTGATCTGTACCTCACAAGTCTTTTGAAATAGGCCAGCATATCTTCCTTCCTAGTATCTCCCAGCAGGGAACACAACAGCAGGTCGAGTTTTTCTTAATTATCTCTCTTTATCTCCACAGGAGGAAGAGATTATTGCCAGTGTATTGCTGGCTAGAACAGAAGAAGCCAAAAAGCACAAGTCATCTCCGTTTCTCCACAACTACTCCCACAGCTTAGGTAACTGTAATGGGAAAACCTGGTGGAGGGAGGGGAGACTAGGAGAATGGGATTTCTTTTGTTTTGCGTGACCCATTGTAATTGGAAGTGGACAGTCAGAGTCACAGCACGTGCAGAAGAGAGAAAGAAGTTTCTTTGTGTGAAGGAGGATGTGTTTTATCCTTGCTTACCACACAGGGAAACGAGAAAGATAAAACAGGCTGCAGTCACTGGGACAGCATGCTATAGCAAAGACAAAACTTTAAGAAACACAGCCTCTGTATTAGCTAGAAAAGGGAGATGATGAGTACTAGAGATACTTACAATGCTGAATGACTGTCAAGAGTTTCCATTTTATAGGGCAGTGTGTAAATGGTAGTTCGTTATGCATTACTGAAGTTACCTTTTTGTTAGTTATTGATTCCCCGTGCAACACCATACTGCTGTTTCTTTTTTGGCTAGCTTAAGGAGTGGGAATCTTGGTTTTTATGTTCTTGGGAAGGTGTTGTGGCCTTTGATTTGAAGCCTATGGCCTACTGGAAATTGCAATTTCATTGCTCTGTGGCAATTTTGGTTGCATATTTAATAGTGTCACGGCTGACTATTGAACTAATCTGCCTTTGCTTTTGGCTCTTTGTTATTAGAGGAGTCCCATTCTGTTTTTAGCAGAGTATCAGAAGCTGAGTTACCATTTTCTTATGTGCTTTGTTCATCAGTGGTGATCTTTCCAAGACTGCCTTTCTCTTAACTCTTCATGGCCCTGAGGAACAATCTTTTCACATCATTTACATCTTGATAGGAACTAACTTAGCAGTAATTGCCAGAAATGTTAATGGAAATATTTAGCATATGAGACTCAGCAGAAGCACCTTGCAGAGGTGAAACACACAATTGTAAATCTGACAGGTCATACAAAAAACTTATGTCTGATTGACCTTATATCTGTTCCACATGGTGAATAAACATAAACACCACAAAATCACTGCCTTACTGTCCCAACCTAGGTTGTTATTATGACTTTTCCTCTGTTGATTATTGTGTATGAGAAATCGCAGTCACCTTTTGCTGCCTATTCCACGTGATGGATAGCTGCTGATGGTGAATAATTTTTCCTTGACATTAAGAGTTGGATTATGGTGCCGATCAGATCAGCTTTGGGGACTGTGGCATTTTGAAGGTCTCTTATGTAGTGGGTTATGTATAGGACTTTTTACCCTCACTCTAATGGTCTTATAAACGCACAGTCAGCAGGCTGGGTCATCGCTAAAAAGGAAGACCTGAGCCTAAGATTCCCCAGCTTAAAGGGAAAACTTAAGTTGACCATAAAGCTAAATAAATGTTGATGTTGATGAGTAGCCTCTCCTTTATCCTCACACAGTGAAGGGTGCAGGACTGAAGTCAACAGGAAATCCTTTCAAGCAGCTTTGAAAATTTTAGCCAAGAATCCTTTTCTAGCAGACTTTCGGCAGCATGTATGCACCTTTCTGGTTTCCTTTTTGATGAGGATTATGCTATCCACATAGTGAAGGATTATAAAGTGAGATAATTATAATATATTAATTTCAAAAGCTGGCAAGTTTTTTCTTCCTCCAAATCAGGAAGTGCCCTTGAGCCAGCTGGACAGACTGAGTACTGGCTATGAGTGCTGTTTCCCGAGACACAAGTCATTTGATAACCTCTTTCAAGCATAAATCTTTATCTCTTTGAAACATGACCTGTATCTTCTGGCTGACTATGAAAAGCTGTAGCCCAGTAAGACCCTGATTCTGGCAGGGGCCTTCAGGACAATACAACTGATAAATCCAAGTTATGATGAAGATGAGGACTGCTTTAATAAGTCATAAAACTCCCACTGTTGGCATGTAGCCAACAAGGGAAATTGTTGCATGTTTCACTGTTCTGGGAATCCCACAACAGCCTGACAAACCAAAATCTTATTCCAAGGCCCACATTTGAAGTTCCAGCCATACAGGCCTCCAGTGTCTGAGCATTGTGTTTATGTCAGAAAACATGGGGAGGTTTCATAGCAGCACAATAATGAGAGCTTCTGGCTAGAAAAATATCTGTATCCAAAATACTTAACCACCTGCAGTTTACCAGTGATGGCTCAAACAAATTACTGATTTGCTGAGCTTTTCTCCTGTGAGAAATGTAAAATCATGGTGGAAAAGAGTGATTTAAGTATGTGTGGCAGTTTTATTCTGAAGAAATGGAATAGCATATGTACATCTCAGCAGACCTCGGCTGATGTGGTGATCTGTGCTTGGTGAATGGTAGAAAAGGAAAGACTCCATTTTGTACTATACTTGTACAACTCTTCATTCTGTAAAAAGACAACACATGCCTCATACTCAAGACCTTAAGCAGCTGTTTACATTATGCTATGTTTATTTTTGTTGCTGACGGTCCTCTGTTATTATAGGTATTAAAATAACAAGGTTATTTTGATTTTTATTATACTCAGAGCTGGGGAAATCCACCTAGACACAATGATCAAGAACAATTTTCTTAGTCTACTCCTCTGTAAATGGGAGATGGGATAAAAAACACAAAAACGGGAAAAGACTACCTATGTTGTGCAGTTCTTCCTTTTCTCTGCGCAGAGCCACAAAGATGATTAAGGGAATGGAGCATCTCCCTTATGAGGAAAGGCTGAGGGAGCTGGGTCTCTTTAGCCTGGAAAAGAGGAGACTGAGGGGTGACCTAATCAATGTTTTTAAATATGTAAAGGGTGAGTGTCAGGAGGATATAGCCAGGCTCTTCTCTGTGACATCCAGTGATAGGACAAGGGGCAATGGGTTCAAGCTGGAACATAGGAGGTTCCACTTGAATATGAGGAAAAACTTCTTTACGGTGAGGGTGACAGAGCACTGGAACAGGCTGCCCAGAGAGGTTGTGGAGTCTCCTTCTCTGGAGACATTCAAAGCCCGCCTGGATGCGTTCCTGTGGGATCTGATCTAGGTGTTCCTGCTCCGGCAGGGGGATTGGACTAGATGATCTTTCGAGGTCCCTTCCAATCTCTAACATTCTGTGATTCTGTGATTCTCTCCCACCCAAGGCCTGTTTTCTTCCGTCACTGGCTCGATGGCATTTCCAAACAGCTGAATGTTTTCATTCTCTCTAGCTAAACTTTTCTAAGTAATCAGGATTGTGCTACAGCATTACATTAAAAAAAAATAAAAATAAATAGAATGAGCATTTGAACTACAAGCAGTCTTTGCTCTTTCACTGCTGCATGGCTCCTGTCCAAAGCCAAATATGTAAAACAGCAGCACCTCAGCACCACTACCAACCACCATCTAAAGGGAAGAATTGCACCTACTCAAAGCTGAAAACATTTTCAAGAAATTTAATTATTTTCTTACTTTCTCACCTCAAGTGTGCTTTTTACATTACTTCACTCTAAAACACCTTGGGTGTTATTCATCTAGAACATATGGAGCACTATATAAATCCAAGTTGTTGCCGATTTTACTTAAAAGTCAGGTTTTATTTTCTGTTTTTACTTCTGCGTGTTTACACTCCTTGAAACATCTTTTGCATTGCCCCAGATGTCGCTTCTCACAATGCTTCATCTTTTGTACATGTTAATCTTGCTTCCTCAGTACTTGTGATTTTTTTGCTTCATACATTGATGGAGAGAAATGCAATGCCAAAAACTACTTGTCAAAGAAAATAGCAAAATTATTTAAGTCCGTGCCTTTAAATTCAGTATCAATTAAGTTTAATGGTCAAAATCTTTTCATCGATTTATGGAACTGTGTAGATCATGATTTCTAAAGGAAGAAATTACTCTGAGACAGCTCTATCTAACAGAGAGATTTCTCTTTATTTTACAGCCTACTGTCTTAACTTTAACATACTGTAGAAATAATTTGTAGCCTTTTGTTCTCATATTGGGCTTTCAATGATCTTGGTCAAGGATTCCAAGTATGCTGATAACAGTTGCTGGCAAAGCATGTCCCCTGTGCTGCAGTGGGCTATAAGACAGAGTAATCGAAGTATGATTTACTCTCAGATATAGCACCAGTAGTCTCTCTAGAATATCCATCAGAATTATGTCCTGGAAGAACAGTGAGTTGTTAAATATTGGACAAAATAGTGGCAGCCTTCTAGCATGTTTTTCATTTAACAACTGGGATGCCCAGCAGGCTGCACTCATTTCCACAGAGTTCTCCACAAGGAAGTAATCTTAATTAAGATGTATAATGTTTCACATATAAACATCACTTATCTTTGCATAAATATTGATGCTGGTTCATGTGTGCACTCATTATACTTCCTAAACAAAAAATTGTTAAAATGAAAAGGCTGAGTGATTTCATCACTCTCAAGCAAGCTCACACAGTGTTTTGGGTCTTCCCATCTCTTGGTTTGTAGTGTGAACATGCTACATACAAGAGTAAGAGGAAATAATGATCTTCTGCCTTATAAGTCTCTGGGTACTCATTCAGTTTGAACACTCTGAGTGCTGACTTTGCCTAGTTCCAGTTTCTCTGAGGTAGTTGGTGCCCCAGAAATCATATAATAAACTGTTTGTTCATGTTCCAACATGACAAAGCTTAATACCTGACTAATTTTGACTACCTGACATCATTTGTGACTACAAATGATGCTCTTTCAATTAATTTTCTACTCCTTTATGTACAGTTATCCCCTAACATGAACTGACAACAAATCTCTTTGACTTAGGCACATGACCAGACAGCCCCTAGGATATGAGGCACTGAAGTGAAGGGGAAATGGGGAGACAAGAGAGGGGAAAAGGGAGAGGAGGATACATGGGAATATACATATGATTAGGGCAACTTTAAGCAGAAGAACAGAACTTGGCCCTGCAGCAGAGATTTTTTCTTTTTTGAAAGCAAACAATTAAAACAGTACAGTGCCAGCCATCGACCTGAATTCCTCTTGGCATCATGGAACAGAATAAATTAGTAGGCATATATAAATTTTGAAAGGAGGAAATATGTACTATATTCTAAAGTATGTGTGTTTCTATTAACTGGGCTTACAGTAAGTGGAGCTGTGTGGGAAGAGGCAAAAAATCTGTAACTTTAGGTCTTGGTCCTCTTTGGAAGCTTCCACTCATTTAACCATCACCCATATTGACCTTGTATCTCTGCAGCTTGGCTCGGTACTTGGAGTTACTCTTGCTGCTGAAACCAATGGCAAAATCATCATTGTGCTCAAAAGCACTGGAATTGTAAATAGTCTCTCTGGAATCATTCAGCACGGATATTAATAGAGCTGGGATGAGGTCTGTTTACAGTAAAGTCCAAATTTTTCACATCGGGATGAGGATTATAGGAAAGACCTATGGAAGAGAACAGAGGCACCGCTCCTGCCATTCAGTAGCATGATGCTAGCAGGACCACAACCAGTTCATTGCTAATGAATAACAAAAAGAGGTGCCATGTGACTGTGTCGTGGGGATCTTTAGAAAGCTCAATAAGGTCCCATGTCAATATATTATTACACTCAGCAGTAACTGCTGCTGCATGTATTATGTTGTTTTGCTTGCTGTCCCTGTTTGAAGATCTGTTGTGTGCAATGCTGTTAAGGCACCAGAGAGCTCCATCGAGATAAAAGAGCAGTTCCCTGGCTTAAAAAACCCTAAGAAGCCTTAAGAAAGGCTTGTTCGTTCTGCACAAACATAGCAGCATTAAATTATAACCCAAGCTTTTTACCAGGCTCACTCAAGTACAGCAAATACCAGCTGGAGGGTAAGGAGGGATTTGCTTTCCAAACAGCTAGAAGAGGCATTTATTTCACTAAATTAAACAAATATCAGCCTGTTTATGACAGTAAAAGTCAGCTGGACATCATGAGCTGTGGCTTGTACTGTGGGCTGTTCAGGACTTGGCATCCAAGGAGAAACTGAAGGGAGTACAGCAAAGCTACAGAAAATACAAGAGATGTGTGGGCTATAGGTCAGCAGGATCCAGCACCACACCATAAAGATGGAGTGCAGATTTCTTCCATGCACCAAAACTAATGCTGATGGTGCTACACACTTCACCCATGGTCTCCTGAGAGACCATCTGCCTGTGGAAGAAATGCATCACGCACTGTGCTTCTGTATGGAAGAAAGCCTTCTTTACTGCACCTTTACTTGAGATGGTTAAAATTAGTGAGGAGACCAGGAGAGAATAGTCCCTGGGCCTCAGAGAAATAAGGAGAGAAAGAAAGGGGGAGGGAGTATTTAGGGGAGAAAAACTTTGCATCCTCTCTGCAATGTGCTCTTGAAAGTCCCAGGAAGGGCTGCTCACAGTCTGTCCAGAAGTGGGCGGATGTCATTCCTGGTGTAGTGTGGACTCTGTTCAGCCTCCATGGTATCTAAATTCCAAGAAAGGCAGCTTTTCTTCCCTGCAATATAATGGCTTAGTCCCGGTCATTAAGGGCTGCCCTGTGCCTGACCAATGGGACAGAAACTCTCCCAGTAGGAAAGAGGAACTGGGCACAGTCCAGTTCATTCCCTGTGCAAGCACAGAGACCACTCATACCATGCTTTCTGTAACCTTGAAGCACTATGTACATGACTGACCCCTACCACTCATCTTACTTTCTCCTTACTGTCAAGATGATTGCTGCAGGTGATCTTGAATCTCTCTGCTATGCAACTTCACAGGGCACCGGTTACCCATAATGCAAGAAAAGGAACCCCATCACACTGAATGATAAGGAGGATTTCCAACAACAATTTCCATCTACTAGTTGCTCTTAATGTGGCCTGAGTTTGGGCATTTTGTCACCAGCCACTCATGCACTGAATATTCTGTCAACCTGCAGAGAGCCTGTGACCCTCTTCACTGTGAGCAATCTAGGAGGTACCAGAGTATTCCATCCCAAAGAACAAGCCGGAAGGTTCCCCTTGATTTGTCGTCTCCAACTGATTTCAGGGGGGCTGGATTTTCACTCCCTCCCCAAATCTTTTGCCCTGTATTCTCACATTCCCTGCTTTCCAGTACAAACACATGCTTTTGGGGGAATTTAAGACCTTTCATTATTTTTTCTAGTGTATCTTTTCTTCCTGATAATGCAGACAGCCTTGAAAATACAAACCAGAACATGCATACCACCAGGAACAAGATAAACTTTCTGATTAAAGAATTGTTGATCTGGGCTTGTATTCTTCAGTGAATTGAGATCCTAAAGAAACCTTACCTGAAGTTCGCAGGAAGTCTCTGGTGAGGCCAGCATTTTAGTACCACTCTTGAACCCTGGCCTGGTGTATTTTTCTGAGGGCTGACATTTTGCTGGTGGCAATAATGCCTGTGCAGTTGCAAGAGAGAAACGGGAGCGAACAATGGCCGTTCAATCAAAGAAGTTGGTGGGATTCTGAAAATGGGGTAATCATTCTTACTGTTATTAATAATTGTATCTGCACGTACATTGCTTAGGGTGAAAATGCAAAATTTATGCAGGACTGTTAGCACCACTTATTGTTAAAACTAAACAGCTCTCCTCATGGCAAAACTATATTTCGTTTGCTGTTTTAACCATTTCAGAGAAAGCAATGGAAATTCTCATTAAAATTATTCATCAGCAATCCCTTCAGCTAAATGGGGATAACACCAAGCCCTCCTTTTACACAGATGAAAAGAACTGTGTTGGTTTATGTGAGGTCCATAGTTGCTAAAATCAGGAATGTGGCAAGAATGTCCATGATAAGATGAGTAATCCTACCTTCAGCATGACGTGAAGAGTGTTCAATAAATAAGCCTGGGACCACATAAAAAAGAGGAGAAAGGAAAATACTGAACAGCTTTTCACACAGTGGATCTTGTCTGTCCCCTGCATTGTGAGACACAGGCCCTCTTGGGAGAAATAATGTGTCATGCAATTAAGTAATGCATGTACACAAGAGAGTTAATTAAGGTCACATGGTTCTTACATCTCCTGTCTGTGTGTTTGAGTTTGCAGTCTTAGCGTTGTGGTGTTTTCCAAGGGTTTATTTTTAATTCTAGTGTTTGTGTAACAGAATCTAAACAGTATTTGTGTTCTGACACCAACCAACCATTCACTTCCCCCTCTTGCCTAACTGGGTTGAATCCGCCTCTTCCCACCCATGCAGGATCCCTCTTAGAGCTTAGATCATGATCAGCTCCCTTTAGCATGATCTTATAGGAGAATGAACAACAGTAATTAAGTATTTTCTTTCTACCACTTTCCTGAAAAACAACTACAAAACTGAGCAGCCACAGGAGAACTCAAAATCAGGTTTTACCTTTTATGTGGGTATACACTCAAAACAGGACTGCTGGGAGAAGGCAATTGAGCGGGAAGGGGTTGGTTTCTGTGGGCATGGAGAGTGTTTGTGGTAGGCTGCTGTGCAGTTCTTTTGTATAGAACACAACTGAAAGGTCCCGTGTACATTGGATAGATACGTGCTAACTGAACAAAGGTGTCTGATCCCATCTGTGCTCAACATAATTCATATGTAAGGACCAGGTGCTTCCTCTGAACCCCTCAGGTAACGGAGCTTTTCCCAGGCTATGAAGAACACCAGCCTGACAACGCCACAGATTGTCTGGTTGGTTGCTGCCTCTGCTGCAGCTGCTGTTGCAGTAGCCAGGGACTTTGTACTCCACCTATCGCTGATAAAGCAATTTAATTGTGTATCATCTGCTGGGCACTCTCCTGTTGTTTCTCTCTTTTTATCCCCATTAACCCCCTTCTGAACACACCTGAACCCTTTATCATGGGGCTGAATAGTCTCACTATCTTTAAGCTTCCCAAGACAGCTTTTGGGAGTAAATTCAGGCCAGACATTTTCCTCTCTCTCTACAGTAATTTTTCTCCCACCATTCTTCTCACCTCATGTGCAAACCCTCCTGGGAAAGTCCTACAGAAGTTAAGAGGGATGAATCTCATAAGAGTCTACAGAGGTGTAACAGCACTCTATTCTGGAACTGAAATAGAGTGCTGTCTTCTGCAACCTTTTCAAGCCTTTCTACTGGATTTTATTATTTGACAAAGATGTTAATTGTATTCTGTTCTATAGGATGTTCAAAATGTAAGGAAAGGTTATAATTTTCTCTTAAATTCTACAGAGCTTTACCACAGAAAACGACATCACAGACTGTATAATGCAGTCACCACATGAGTATGCCCATGCCTCTTTTGTTGTGTCCTTTTTTATTTTTTTGTATGAATTATTTATTACTCATTAATACCAGGGGAAGTGAATTGTGCTCCTGAACATGACCAAGAGAATGACAGAGGCAATGCAGCAATAATTACAGGAGTGTGTGAGTTCTCTAAATGCCTGTAAAAATGATTTAGTTGGTTGTAGGGGAAAAAAGGGTTTTGTAGGAAGCTCAAATTCCCTGGTTATGAGTGCGATACAAATACCATAATATGGTACATAAACCACGTTTTGTATACTGATAATGAGAGTAACACACAAACAGCACAGCAGCCTGGCATATTGACATCTACTGTTAGATGTGTAACAATTTGGTGGGATGAAATAATCATGGCATCTATATTGTGAGGACCTGAGCTCAGAGTAGCACAGCTGCCCACCTGCTCCCCAGTAAATCCACTGTGAAATGAGGAAGAGATTCTTGCCCCTGAGCACCAGAGTGTGCTCCCTCTGGAGAGTATTTGAGCATCATCCCATAGTTAGGACCGTACTATTTACTTTGCTTTTATGTCTCTCAAAGAGTTTTAATCTGTCTTGGGTACTGCTAAAGTACTTAGACCTAACAGATTTTCATGCATCAGGGATACAATGCACTCAGCACACCCATCATAATTACATCTTGACCTTTTCTGGCAGGTAACCCCAGCAGGCTAGCCCCAATGAATTTAGTAGTAGTCACTCTCCTTTTAAGATAACCCAGTGTCTTAATTTCCCTTCTGTAAGAAGTTTTACATTTTTTGTCCCTATCTTTGTATGGCTGTTAGTATAATTGGTTGCTAAAGTAAGTCATTCTTACAAATGCAGGAGTAAAACAACTGAGCAGTGGGAAATAGGTGCATCTCGAGCAGCTGTCACTGAAGAGAGGATGTGGCTGATCATCTGAGTGACATGAACAGATAAAAGGGTTGTGGGGGGTTATTTTCCATAGACAAAGATCAGATGTCTTTGCACTCTGAATAGCTCTTATTTTAGACTAAAAGAAGCAGAGAGAGGGTGAAGGGTAGTTTGCACCAAGTAGGGGAGCTATGAAGCGATCATGGTTGACTTCCTGTGGGGCTTATAGAGGGGTCTTCCCACTTTGCCCGTGTCATGATGAGCTGTCCAGTACAATGCACCAACAGATATCAGTAGAGAGTTACCGGCGCTACTGGCAGCAATGGGAAGTGGAAAAATTAAGAGAGCTGTGTGTGTAAGTGCATGTGTGTGCACAGGTGATTTGCGCTGTGACAGTGACTGCAATGGACTTAGCTCAGGAGCACTCCCTAAAGAGTGGCTGCAAGATCACTTTAAGATTTAATGGCACAATATGTAAAAAACCACAAACCACAAGCATGTATTTACATATTTAGCCTGTACCACTGAAGGCAAGAACAGCCAGTGTCAGCAGCAGAAACAGGGAAACAGGAGATTGGAAGACTTTGTCAGTGATGCTTAAACCTCCCAAGCAGTCACAGAAGAAAAAAACAAACCTGTGCTATTTCCCCTACAGCCCTGCGCTCTTGTCTGTACAGGCTCTGTCTGCAGATTCAGTGAAGAAATTGCTGGTGCAGCTTCAATGGGAGACCAGTTCCTACTGTACTCAATACTGTATAGGTTTGCCACTGAGAGCAGAGGAAATTAATGCCTCAACTTGCCATTAACATGAGGTTCTAACTTCTTCAGCCAAAAAAAAAAGAAACCAAGGTGGACTCATGTGCTTCCTTCCAGGGTTTCTTTAGAGATACAGTATGGTTTAGCTCTAAAGCAGATGTATAGTCACACTATTTTCTTTGCCTCTATATAAAACACTCCGATTGAGAAACATGAAATATGAAGTCAAGTTCTAGTAGGATCTTGGCACATGCTTACATTTAATCATGTAAGGAAAGATTTTCCTTTGCAGGGGTGGAAATAAATTTCTGTCTGCCTTTTGCCTCCATCTCTGAACTGAGTCTGTTGTTTCTAAATCCATCTGGGAGGACAAAGTACAGAAAATTTCACATCAAAGCCATTTTGCCATAATCCAAGTTTTTATGACTTGTGGCACTTAGAAATATTTATTTTGGGATTTTATCTCTATCCAAACTGCAAACCTTAGCAAGGGTCAATTTTTTCCAGTACTCAAAACCTATTAATAAGACCTTCCTAAAAAATCATGATGTCACTGTTAAAAATGCAGATATTTCAGAGTAATGCACACTTAAGTTTCCTTTTTTTAGATTTATAATTTTTCAGTTCTGTTGGATGACATGTTTTCAGGCTTTCCTACTCCACCACAAGGAACAGACAGCATTTTTTTAAGAGAAAGTTAAGATTCTCACAGACCCAGAGTCTGGAGCTTAAAGAAAACAATCACCAAATATGGCAAGAAACCATGAGCTGGAGATGTTGAAACACTATTATTATTATCTGCTCTCATCCTGTCTTTCCCAACAGGCTTCACACCAAATAGAGAACAGAGAAAATGCTCTCACCTAAGACAGGATTAATAAGTCGGTTACATTTTAAGAAGTGCCAGGCACCCACAGCTCTGATATCAGTGGGAAATGCAGGTGCTCTGAGAATAAGATCCAGTTGTCAGTTTTTTTCTGCTGTTGACTTGCCTTCTTGTTTTCTCCTCAGGCAGGACACAGTCCCATTGCTTTTCTGTGTAATAATAACAGAGACTTGAGGCCGTTCTCTGCCAACTTTATCTCTGGGCTCAGACAGCATCATTCATCCATTTGGGCAAGACATAAACTGTGCACTCTGTGCTTATGAAAGACAGGGGTCTGGTTTAAACACCTTTTTACTTATTCTTCCCAGTTTACTTCCCACAGGAACCAGGGTGTGGGAGGAGGTGTATGCCCGTGTCTTGCCCCAGCACGGAGCTGGGATTTGCCTGGGTAGATGTCTCTACTGGGGAGTAAAGGATTACTTCCAGTTTTCTCTGATGATCTTACTGAAAAGAGCAGTATGTGATATGAGTTTGGGTTCAGCGGTGGACTGTCAGACTGTGTGGTTAGTTGCCCAAACAGGTGTCTGAAGGGTACTCCACAAAAAGCTTTTTGGTCACTCAGAGCAGGACTGTGCCATGACCTGACTGAAGCTGTCTCTTTCCTCTGGCTGTGGCAGAGTCAGTGGCAGTAGTTCTCTGACTGACTTGCCTAAAAGCTTTCCTTCACTGCCAAATGCTAGTGTGTGATGGAAGAAAAGTGACTCTGAGTCGTCTTATAGAAGGTAGTGGTAGCAAGCTCCACAAATGTACCTCTGGTGGAGTACAAAAGGAGCCTTGAAGAAAGCTAAAATGGAAAGAGTATAGAGTAAGCAACAGGAATCCCAGTGTCTCTGACAAAGGTGCATGTATTTCCATGCTAGGAAGGGGGATGGAGAGACCATACCTTGTCCTTTGCTAGACCTGCCCTGTTAATATATCCTCAATAGTTTCACAACTTGCAAACACCTGTGCACTAGCAAAAGCTGAAAAGAAACATGGATTTCTCTCCTTGCTGGTCTTGTGCTGATTGCAGTTAAGGAGAAGGAAATGAAGGAAATGCTTGTATGAGTGCATATCCCCCCCATCCCAGATGAGTTCTTGCTATTTGAATTTTTTTCCCTGTCACTTCACTCTGCTTCTTAAAGATGCCAATTGTATAATTTTGCGCTACGATGTGAGAACACTATTCACACCCATAGTAAAAATGTTCCATTTCATTGGGCTGCACAGCTTTTAATTTCAAGTTAATACAGTATAGAGGTTTTATGTCCAACATTCTAAATGCCACAGCATGTTGATGAAAAGAAATTACATTGATGAAAGAGTTAGGCAGTGATTAATATGATCCATAACTCAGAGTGATGTAACAGCCCCAGCTTTCTATCCTCCACAAAATGATGTCCAATTACTTGCTATTGATCAGATATTGCATTGCACCAAATGGGATGCCAGCATCAATTCATTTCATCATATTGAATTTCAGCCAATATCAATGGATATTTGGCACATGTTTTGCTGAAACATTTGTCTGCCATGACAGAGCTGATGAACAGGTTGGCATGTTTTGTTTGTGAAAGGGGTGGGATAGGGAAGAAAAAGAAAAGAAATCTGCTAATCCTGTTTGTGAATTTTTCCTCATATCTGGCACTGGCAGGACAGGAATGCTTCCATGCATGTGCACATTTGTTTCACACAAGTGGCTCTGCGCCCCTTTCAGACATGTTAACATTCTGCACTGCTCGCTGCTTATTTTTTATTGATAAGCAAATGAATAATTAAAGCCCAACAGCTATGTAAAAACCACATAAATAATCTTCAGTATGTGAGTAATGCACCTCTGCTCAGGCATAGCACCCATTATAAATGATGGCCTAGAAATTCATGATTCATACCAGTGTCTATTGCTTCCTCACTCGACATTTGTCTGTAGGAGACATGGGTTCCAGCCAAAGCTCAGGGAAATGGCATAGAGGTACATAAGGTGGTCTTAAGATGTCTCTTTCAGCCCACTTTCCCATGAAATTATCATCTTGGGTTTGTGTCTGTTCCTGGCTGTTGATGTGCTGTTTTCCCAGCTGACATGCCATTAGCTCTGAGCTTCCCTTCCCCTTAGTTTAATTTTTTTTGTTCCTGCTGTTATTGCTTCACTTGTAACATTTGTTTGACTCTCATTTGAAAGAAAACTCTCACACAGGAGTGCCCATCCCTATTAACCTCTCTGGCTAAGATCACCAGTCGTGTGACTGCCACATGGAGTACTGCTAGGCCAAATGTAACAACATCTGCGATGCATTCAACAACTTCCTTTTGGATTCCTTGCACTCTATTTTCACTTCCAGCTCCGAGCAGGAGTGAGATACGTTCTGCTGTCTCCTGGATGCCAAAGTGCTGGGAATGTGCCATTCTTCCACTGCAAACCAGGCGAGTTTTGCAGACAGCCAAATTAAGCCATGCAGTAGAATAAAAGTGAAGATGAGCTGCCCACAGCTTATTTCTCTTGACCCTCAAGGCACCTTTTGCCATAGAACTTCTTTCCAGATCCTTGAAAAATACAGTAGCTGCAAAACTACCAATTATGGAGCTGTAGCTCTGCAAACATTTACAAATCATCTCAATTTTATGTACTTGAACAGTCCCTGGGACTGCTCGAGGGTGTAGAATTAAGCATACATGGAAGTTTTTATAGGCTCCAGCTTTCTACCTTACAGAGCAGATGGTATCTCTGTAAGCTTTGTGGAACATTATATTTAGAAACAATTCCATTTGTTATTCTGAATTATTTGTTTACTGAGCACCGACAGCATAGTTGGTATGTTGCGAAGAATGACTACAGGGACCTGAGTGGGACAGCCTACCTGAGCTCCTTTCTTGTGAATCTGGTTGGCTTTACCTGCTGGCATCATTTTCCCTTCAAGATACTCCACTCAATTCCATATTGAACTGTTGTGCCTGTAGTGAGATTAGAATGTATCCTGGTGCACAGACAATCTTTGTGCTTTAAAAGTCTTAGGACAGATCAGCTTGGTCTTGTTACTCAAGCTTGAGATCAAGTATAAAGAGAAAAAATGGCTGAGATCACAAAAAAAAGTAGATTAATATATAAAAGAAAAATTGAATTCCTTTTCATTCCATGAGCAATTATATTTTTCTTAATCAGTTCTGGTTTATAGCAATAGTTAATTGCTAAGAGTAGAATAGTAATCACAGTTGTCCGCTCAGTACTGAACTTCTAAAAACCAAAATACTTTCCCTCTTTACCCTTCTTTAGATTATTTTTTACAAATGCAATTTCAAGTCTATGAGCAAATTATAACTCAATGTGTGTCTGGAGGGAGGAATATTCTTATGCAATAACTCAGTGGATAAAAGATTTAAGGAACAATTCCTGTGGCAATGCTTGTTGTACTGTGGGTGGTATTCTCCACCCAATTAATCAGTCTGATCCTTGCAGTTGGGTTCAATGTGTCCCTGCCCATGGCAGGGGGTTAGAACTAGATGATCTTTAAGGTCCCTTCCAACCCAAACCAGTCTGTGATTCTGTGATCACTGAAAGACAATTTTTCAGAGGAGTAGTCCCCATCGTTTCCCCCAAAACAGGCCCCTTTTCACTGTTTCAGAATAGGTACACAGTAAACTGAGCTACCCCAAATCAGGAGCCACTTCTGATTTTGTAGGTTTATATACTTATTTAATGAAAAGTATCCCCTCTCTTTTGAATCAAATACCCAACACAGCTTAAGTTCCCCAATTACTCATAACTTGATCAATTTCATTATGATAATTGAATGTTCAGCTCTCTGCATTGGACTACTAAAAACCTAAACACATCAAATCGCTTTCTAACTCCTTCTCTTTTAAAGAGTTTGTATCTGTGATGTGAGATGGTCAACTTTAGTCAAAAAGGAGAGGGAAGTCTGAGTTTTTCTGCAGTAATTCTGTTTGGCGTATTACTGCTTTTGAATTTTTTGTTTTATACTAGGAAGGTGGGTTTTTTTAATCTCTGTTGGCAGCAAACAGGTGAAGGAATGAATGGGAATAAATAAAGGTACTGTTTACTCTTATGAGATTTTCAAAAATGAAATGTAGAATCTTTAAAAGTTGATTAGTCTGATGAAAATCCTCCTGCAAATCTCTGAAACAAATGTCAAACAAATTCACATCTAGAACTTTTAACATCTTCACCATTTTTCACCTCTAGATTCAGTTTCATGTGTGGTTGTTTATATGAGCAAATATACAAGACACAGAATCACAGAATGTTAGAGACTGGAAGGGACCTCGAAAGATCATCTAGTCCAATCCCCCTGCCGGAGCAGGACACCTAGATCAGATCACACAGGAACGCATCCAGGCGGGCTTTGAATGTCTCCAGAGAAGGAGACTCCACAACCTCTCTGGGCAGCCTGTTCCAGTGCTCTGTCACCCTCACCGTGAAGAAGTTTTTTCTCATATTCAAGTGGAACCTCCTATGTTCCAGCTTGAACCCATTGCCCCTTGTCCTATCACTGGATGTCACAGAGAAGAGCCTGGCTCCATCCTCCTGACACTCACCCTTTACGTTTTTATAAACATTGATTAGGTCACCTCTTTTAGTCTCCTCTTTTCCAGGCTAAAGAGACCCAGCTCCCTCAGCCTTTCCTCATAAGGGAGATGCTCCATTCCCCAGGCACTGCATATTGCAATGTTGAAGCTTCAGCTTCATGTTTGCTTGGTTAAAGTGACTTTCGCATCTTGCCCATGAGAAGCCATTGTAGGCAATTGTCTAACGTTCTGTGCAGCATATGGCCAGGGCTGGTCCCAGAGCTTGCACCTACTTAAGGAGGAGGATTGGAGCTCAAGGAAAACATAGCATAATATTGCCAACAGAGGTCCTGAAATAGAACAAATCAGCTCCCCTCACAGAATTTTAAATGGCTTTGAAGCTAGTAATTAACATTTAAAGTTATAATTCTGGCCTTCTGTTAGATAATCACAGCATCACAGAAGGGCTGAGGTTGGGAGGCATCTCTGGACATCACCCAGTCCCACCCTTGCTGAAGGCAGGGTCAGCTGGAGCAGGCTGCCCCAGGCCATAGCCAGTCAGGTTTCTGAGTATCTCTAAGGATGCAGACTCCACAGCCTCTCTGGGCAACCTGTGCCAGTGCTCAGTCACCCTCACAGAAAAAAAAAAGAAAGTTTTTTGTTATGTTTAAATGAAATTTCCTGCATTTCAGTTTGCGCCCACTGCCTCTTGTCCTGTCAGTGGGCACTGCTGGGAAGTCAGGATCTATATTCCTGACCCCCTGCCCCTTCAGGAGTTTATAGACATTGATAAGGCCCCTTGAGCCTTCTCTTCTCCAGGCTAAATAATCCCAGGTCTCCCAGCCACTCCTCATATGGCAGATGCTCTGATTCTTCTGACATGTTTTTGTCCTTTTGCTGGACTTGGTCCAGTATGTCCATGTCTCTCCGTACTGGGGAGCCTAGAACTGGTCACAGCTGTGGTGTCACCAGTGCTGAGGAGAGGGGAAGGGTCACCTCCTTCGACTTGCTGGAGATCCTCTTCTTAATGTTAATCAGCCTCTGGTTTTCAAACTAGATCTAGTTTGAAAACTAGATCTGTTTGGTTCTTGTTTTCAAGCTTTCTTCTGTAACTATGAAGGATAAGGGGGGGAGGGGGAGCGGGGAGCAAGCAAGCAAGCAAAAAACAAAACAAAACAAACCCCCACCAAACCAAACCCAAAAAGTCCACAGCAGAAAGAGCAAGCTGAGAATGTTAGACAAGCCCTTGCATCCCCAGGCCAGGGCTCTGAGAAGAAATGTCACATTGCCACAAGACTTGTAATAACTTCAAGACCTGGTGTTGCAGACATTGTCATTTAGCCACCGTGGATTTGATTGCACTATTTCTTCTGTGGGGAAACATCAGGCATTTGAGGCACAGCTGGCAGCAGCTGTGCTGGTTCCTGGCTTCTCTCTGGACTCCAAGCTTTCCCTTAGTCTACAGAAAGTCCAGAGTCATTTCTTTGGCTCCTCAGGTATTCAAGCCTCTGGCACTTGCTCTAGGCTGGCATAATGGAATCTGAGAGGAGAGTTTGGCCTTAAGCTGTAGGTAGAAACCTGTATGTGTGTGTGTCCTGGAGAAATTGAAGGGAGAAGGGATGTTGGAATGTCTTGATCACTTAATATAGGGAACTATTCAAATAAGGAGGTGACATGGAAGAGCAGATGGTGGGAGAACTGAGGAAACAAAATTATTTAGCCAATGTATGATCCACTGCAGCAAGAAATTTCACAATTTCAAGAGGCTTTCCAATATTTATAAAAATGCAGTAATAGGCTTAAGAAAAGTATGAGGGTAGACATCACGTGATGTCTGTGATAAGAGAAATGTCTAATTGAGCTGGAGTGGAGGCGAAGGCTTCCCTTGCACATACAGTGGCATTACATTCCTTTCCACTTGTACGCCCTCTCCAAACACACAGATCCATGGATCTTGAGAAGGATAATAGACTGACATCCAATTTTCTGGGACTTTTTTTTTCCTGGATAGAATCATAGAATCATTAAGGATGAGCCAATTTGTTCACTGGGAGGTGTGGCTGTTAACTCTTTCCTGGCTCAATGGACCTCAAGGACGGAAGATGAGTTTGTTCACAAGCGATAAGCAAGCCTGTGCTTCCACCTGTCTTCCTGATGACATGAATAGGTTCCTCAAGCTAGGGACAACATGAAAGACACTAGAGGTTAGATCACCACTGCAATTAACATGTAAAGCAATAAGTGCAGGCTCTCAAAATTAGATGAAGAATAGAGAGATGGGTAAGTGAAAATGTTTTGACTGTGATCCATGTTCACACAAAATTCTGGGCAAAGCACAATTCTAACATAGATATTCCTCACTCTTACAAAACGAATACATTTCTTTTTCCAACCGCAAATGCCTTGAAGCTAGGACAAAAAAGGCCATTGTGCTTTGCTAGTGCTCACTCCTTCTGGTGCTGACAAAGCCCCATTGTTCTCCCCAGAAGGAGGAGGAAGAGGAGGAGGAGGAAGAGAAGGAGGAAGGCCAGGGAAGCAGGGTGTGGCCAGCATAGCCTCACAGGGACCTTTGTGGGTTGTTTGCATCCAGTCACTTCTTTGCAAGCCACAATTAAAATTTTGCAGCAGCTATTATAGTGGAGAGAGTTTAGATGGCAGCTGGTGTATTACTACATTCTGCATCCTTAAAATCTGCACTGGAAAACTATTTTGTCATTTTAAAATGGCTCAGTGTATTTAGTGGAGGGATCTGTGTGGTGGTGGTGTCTGTGCAAGCAAGGGCTTGGGTCAGTGACCCAGTTCTTTCAGTCCCTTCCCAGTGCTTGGCAGCTTTTCTTTCTCAGGAAATCCCACTGTGGACATACTAGTGCATTGCCTTCTAGAAAGCACACGCAGGTGCAGCCTGAGGGGAAGGGTGGGCTCTCCCCCTTCTGCAAAGTCAGTTACACGCAAATGGCATGTCCCTGGCACTGAGAAAAAGCAAGAAGCATTCCTACCTCTGTCAGGCTTGATGAGGGACTGCTCAAGTTCATTGCGGAAGTCTGTTGAGTGCTGTGCATGGCAACAGTTTGCATATCTCCCTTGGAAACCTCAGGTCTCTCTGTCAAGGATGAGTGTGCATGGACAAGGTTTCTCCCACAGTGTATTTCTGCAGGAAGAAAGGAATGTTTAAAGGGAGGAGAATAGGAAAAAGCAAAGAGAGTGATGGCACAAGGGAAGATGTGGTGGAGGCTTTTGTTACAAGTACAGAAGGAGCTATTTTGGCACTGGCTGGTCTGCTGACATCTAGGCTCTGGACATCCTCAGCCACACTGGTCTGCAGTTTGATCCAGTTGCAGGCATGATGGACGTGACCATCTCCACTGGGGAAGGAGAGTGCTTGTGGAAAGAGTTTGTCTTTTGACCTCCATCCCTGGCACTGCTAGAGTTAATTTCATGTAGAGGGACAGTCTCCAAGAACCTAATTACTCACTAAAATCTCATAATGCAAGTTTCTCCCCAAGGGAAAGTAACATTTTTATAACTCTCTCTTCCCATACAAACACATGCACACGCCTCCTGTTTTGTTAATGTCTGGCTGGGTGTTCCCCTTGTAGGTTGACCCTGGTCACCAGATAAAAGGGAACATCAGATGGGAATTCATGAGTCCCTCTTCCTTCTGCTGAAGTCAGGCAGAACAATTCCAGTAGTGGTTTGCAAAATGGTCATTATTTTAGTTTGTAGAACAAGGACACTGACTTGCATTGCCAAAGGGTCGGTATCCCACCCGTTGGGGTTGTACTTTTTCCCTTCCATTGCAGAGTGGCCCCAGTCCCAGTATGGGCAGCCCTAACAGGACAGACTGCACCCCAGTTCCTACATGTCCACCTCCTAGCTTCCTGTGCAGAGGGTGGGCCACGTCTTCTCTGTTCCTACTTGTCTCGTAGTCTCTGTCCTGTCTCTCAGCAGAGCTGTTCTCCCTCCAGCCATAGCAGGGCCAAACCCATGTTTTTCCTCCAGCTCTTGGATCATGATTTTATGGTGGATCACTCTGTGGCCCTGGAGATTTTCCCCATTTCAGTTCACACCACTTCCTGCTTGAGGACCCTAGTCCAGAGAAATGGTCATCTTACTCCTGAAGATCTGCTGCCTTGGAGGCTAATCAATTTACTCAGAGTGCAGATAAAAGTCATAAAGCATGCAAGCACTGATGCTTCGCCTAGCATTTGGAGTCATCAAAAGAGTCAAAAACGGGACAAATGGGGGAAAGGGGCAAGTCATGTTTGTGGAGTCTTTTTTTTCTATGCAATGAAGAGTGGCCCCAGCACTCTGCTGAATTGCCTGCTTTCTCCTGGCCAGGGAGTGAAAGGGCAGTCTGAAATTTCAACACTAAGTCCATCCCATGACTTGATGCTGTGCTAGCTCTTGCTGGGGAAGTGGCTTGCAATTCTTGCCAGCCTAGAGCTCCCAGCTCTGTTCATTTTAAATTAAATACCTCATTTCCCAGCATGCTTACATGACGGCTTTGTGTCCCACACAGCTTACTGCTCATTCCCCACCTTCCGCCCTGCACAGGAGACACATACACTTCAGTTTGCTTAATGTAAAATCCTAGCTAGAGAAATCACTGTCAGATCAGGCAGATGGACACAAGAAACCATTTGCTGCTCTTCTTCCTCCCGTGTCTGTGTGCTACCCTGCCTGGCTCGGGAGGGCAGAGGCAGCTGCTGATGAAAAGAATGAGACAGATTTTCTTTATTATTCCATCAGGGCAGGAGACAGAGAAGCACTTGACATGAGAGAGCATCCCATGAGATGGCGGAGGCCTGGCTGGGCTGTCACTGTCATGCCTTCCATGAGGATGCCTATTGCCTTTCTGAGGCAGCGTCCCCAGTGAGCAGAGAAGCGCAGAGCAGAGCAGTAATAGGGCTGGTGGCTGTTACAGCAGTTGATGAAGTAATAGGCTTAGCCTGCTGTTTCCTTTCTCATCATTTTCATACTCATTTGTTAGGGTGGATGGCAACATGTCAATTTGCCTCCAGTTGCTATGGGGTTTCTTGTATTCCAAGTGTCGCCAGGTCCAGCAGCATCTGGAAAGGCTCGATGGCTGCAGTTGCAATTCTTTATCTTTACATGACAGAGTTTTCAGGAAAAGGAGCTGGGGTCAGGAACCTGACATCAGATATGTCTGTTGCAAAATCGTTATTGAAATCAAAGGAGCTATGCCAGATTTGCACTGCTTATCTGAGATCAAAATATGGACATTCGTTCTAAATAAAAAATATCAAACTCTCTTTCTGGTAAGCCAGCCAGCTGGTCAAAATTGCATAAACACATTGCAATCAAAACATATCTGAGTAGTTGTGATTTTTTTTCCCATGGCCATTTTTTTTCCCGTGGCCATGACTGGATGTCACCTCTAAGGGGCAGTGTGTGTGTGTGCATTACACGGCAGGGATCAGCCGGGCAGAGATAACACACTGCTGAGATCATTCTGCAGTGGCAAGTTGTTTTTCTGGCTGAGAAACAAGACATAATATATAAAGTTGCTTTAAGGACAAGAATAACAAACATGCTCCATAAATAATGTAAAGCAAGAAGAAAGTCCAGCATTGTTTAGAATATTTTATGAGGAATTTATTGCTGTTAATTGAAGGGGAGAGATTGATCACTGAGGAATCCAGATCATTACTTAACAAAACCTGGATAAATGGTGTGTCACTTCTCTGCTCTGCTTAGCATTCTCCTTCTGAAGCTTTTCTGTTCGTGGACAAAAGACAAAAAAAAAAAAAAAAAAAAAAAAAAAATTTTTAAAAAAAAAAAAAAAAAAAAAAAGTATTTCAAACAAGATATGATGTGATGCCCCAGGTCCCCCCTTCCCATTCCCACATAAATACATTATAAAATAGAGACAGGCAGGATATAATTCTCTCTCCTTCCTTTCATTTTCCTCTTTCCTGACATTTTGAAATGCCTGTTGAACCTCAGCACATATAAACAAGGGAGGCCAGAAATGAGGGAAGAGAGAAAGAGCAAGTGCTGTGCCCCCTATTTGCCTCTCTTGGGGCTTTCCGTGGTTGCATGCGGCAGAGAATCAGGATGCTGAGTGCTTCAAGTGGCGGGTTGCAACCCTGCTGTCAGCTCATTTGCCAAGGAGCCCTGCCAGCTATCAATCCGACAGTGGGAGTCACCCCAATGCAACTGCGCTCGGGGCCTGATCCTCACCAGCAGGATCATTTTGACAAAAAAGATGCCTACGTGAGGTGCTTTAAAAGGTCTTTGCTGTTAATTTGGTATGGAAAGAAGCAGGGGGAGGTGAAAATCCAGCACATTTCACTCATTTTTTTGCCTTTTTTAAACTTTCATTTTGGAGGTAGTCTCCAGCCTTTGAATAGGTGCCTGTAATGAGCTGGCTCTAAACAGAAATACTATCAGAATTAAAATAAGATGAGACTAACTTGGATATGCACAGGGATGCTGATTATATCCAACCCACTGCAGCCACTCTCTGCTGCCTGTGCAATGTTCATTTTCCAATTATCAGCACCAGGCAAGTGAAGTCAAAGGGCACCGGGCAGGTATTAGGTTAGAACCTTGCTTTTTTCATGCTGAAGATGCGGGGTATGTTCAGCTGAGAACTGCTGAAACCAGTCTCAGCAGCCACAGAAACAAGTGAGAGGGCTCCATCACCTAGCAAACCATCCCCAAGCCTCTCAAACAATGCTGCAATGGCACTGGGCAGGGCCTGGGCAGGACCAAGCTGGATGGATACGGAAGAAGCAGGGCTCTCCAGGAGCACAGTGATATGCTTAGTCTCCCATCCCCTCAGCTGCAGAGATATCAGCCCTAGACTAGAGACACAAAGGACCACACATGTCCCTGGATGAGCATGACATGACCTGATCTCATAGCACCGAGATAATAAATAAATAAATCTTGATTTTAGTAGCTGTGTTTAAAAAAAAAAAAAATCCCCCAAACTCAAATTATCTCCATTTTGTCTTTTTTTTCTAAAGAAACATTTTGATTTCCAGTCATTAGCATGACATTTTCATTTTCAAACTTCCATTTTATTTTGAACTTGTTTACACAATATATAGATCAGAAGAACAGCTTGAATCCAGATTTTCATTCAACCTGAAAAAAAATTTTTCCCACTCTTTAGTTCACTAGTGTTTTGTATTTAATGCCAGCCTGAAAATATTTTCACTCCATTTTTTCCCCTGAAACTGCCAATACATCGAAGTTCAACTATCGTTTCAGTGAACTCTTCCCTTCTGCACCTCCCAGTCACTGAAGCACAGCTAACGCTTTGCAGGGTTCAGGTTTTATAAGATCCTCAAGACAGATCCTCTCTCTGGACATCTCCTAGCCTAGCAGGGGCCTCCCAGCACTAGGTAGAGCACCACATAGCAAAGAGAACTGGGATTTCTTTTTAAATGGCATTGGATAATTCTTCTTTAGATCTGTCAGTGCTCTGCAATGTAGCTCATTAACAATTGCCTATTTGTGTGAATAATAATATGTGAAGTTTAGTTACAGGCAAATTTTTGAGGTTCTAGCTTTCTTGTATTTTCTTTCTTTCTTTTTTGAATTTCTGAAGGGCTTCAATGAAAATCAGGCCTAATTAAGTGTGGGATTTTTTTTGTCTGTGCCTTGGTTATTGCAAAGAAAATTCAAGGGTTGTAAGGGAGAACATCCTATTAAGAAGAAATCAAAGTCTTCAGGTACTTTTTCTAAAATATTCACCTGTCTCATTTCTGCAAAATATTCTTACAAACCTATGGAAAATCCCCGAATCTGAGCTGCAGCACATGGGTGTTATTGCAGCCATGCTAACTGCAACAGAAAAAACTATTTTGGCTGACCTTCTTCCTTGGGCCTTGAATGGTTTCTGAAAGACCCAGAGTGGAAGCTGCCCATCAGAAGTCACAAGATGTCACCTGCTGGATCCCTTTAAGCTTTATGTCTAGGACGAGGTAGGGGAGCTGGTCACTGGGTAGGAAGTAGCAACACGTTCCCCTGGCCTTGTCCTGGCTTCTCCTACCTTCCATAGGTAGCCCCTGGCATGGTTGAGTCCCCAGCACGGGGTGGCCTCTTCTTGGTGGGCTGCTTTGTCCGTGCTGAGGAGCAGTTGTCCATGCACTCCAGGATCCTCCGACAGTCCACTAGTTTTCATGCCTGTCCCTCTCCACTGACTGTACAGAAACTCCAAAACCAGCAGCCCTGGCAGTCAGGTACACCGTGAACCTCTCACAGATTTTCTGAGCATAGATGCTGCATTCGGCAGCTCAGTTTGTCTTCAGCCTCACAGCTGGCTCTTTCAATCCAGCCCCAGCTGCCTTGTGATAGAATCACAACACTGACATTTTATTGTGTTTTTTTATAAGCGGGTTTAGTCAAATGGTTACAAATAATCTGAACTTTGGAAAACAAAATCACTTTTTTAATGTGGGCCCAGTGCTGGAGAAAACAGGTGATTCATGATATGACATTATGCTCTTCATTTGCCAAGTGCTGCAAAGATTAGATTAAGCTGCTTGTGTACAGTATTTGTGGCTGGGCTAAAGCGCAGCCATGGAAAATCTGGTCCCTTCTGCTGCAGCAATGACTGCACAATTCCTCGCTTTGGTAGCCCTAATGGTGCTGAGGGTCAGGCCCCTCACCAGTGGTCAGGTATGGGTCAGTGTTCATGCCTCTGTATATGCAGGTCTGCATGTGTCCCTTGGGGCCATTTATCTCATGTCTAGCAGGATGGCTCTTCTACATCTTCGTACATTTGCAGACAGTGACACAGAGCTGTGATATTCCCTTCCTCCACCTGCTCTCAGTGTTGAAATTGAGAGAATTGTAAGAGTGGTTTCCAGCAGAGAACAGGAATCAAAAGGAAGAGACTGAACCCTCACATGTATTCATGACCGTGCACACTTTTATGGACCCAATAGTACTGTCAAGCATTTCATGGGGCTTTCTGTCAAGGACACTATATAACAATAAGTTGTATTGTACTGCACTTTCAGTGAATATATGAGGTAATTGGTGTGCAGTTCCCTAGACTAATACTGGAAGACAGACACCTATAGACAGAGAAAATGAAGTTTAAAAATCTCTTTGCTGACTGCATTCCCCCAGCTGGGAGAGCAAAGCACAGCCCGTAGCAGCCATAGGTCCATTGTTCTTAACCCTATCCAAGCCCGAGTCTTTTCCCTCTGCTGCCTCCCTGTCTTACTAGGATGGAGCTGGGTACTGGTTTCATTTAGCAGTGGAGGGAGGGGTGTATGCTTACACCCCCTGCCCCTTTCTAAGTCCCAGAAGAGGCTTGCCCCCTTCCCACAGTGCTGAGCTGAGATGTAAGCCCCAGGGCACTAGGTGTTCAGCATGTAGAGGGCCAGGTGAGTGAGGAGAAATCCCTGCTGCCTGGAGTCATGGTCCAGGCTGCTGTGAAGGGTGTCCCTCCCTTGGTAGCTCTCAAGGGCCATGTAACGTGCTGTCATGGATGGCAGCCATGGAGCGCTTGGGGAACAGAAAGACCCAAGCCTTCAACTTTCCTCTGAGCAGCTTCCCCAGGCCACCATGGGTAACACAGGAGACATGGGCTGCAGGCACAGAGCCACCCCCCGCTTTCTCTGTAGCTGCATTCAAAGAAGATGTTAATCATGGGAACCATAAATAATCTCTCTTCCCATTCAAGGCCTGATCCGTTGACTGCCACAGTCATCTGGACTGTCTAGGTGTGGTGGGTTAGCCCTTGGCTCGG
>NW_010116950.1:0-15529 GCF_000699245.1 Pterocles gutturalis
GCTGGCTTCTGCTGGGGGCCCGGCATGGGGCTGAGGCGCCCCGGGGGGTCAGCCCATGGCCTTGTGGAGCTGTTGGTGGGCAGCCCGGGCAGGAGCGTGGAGCAGGAGGGGCCTGGCCAGCCGCAGGTGTCGCACCCCTGTGCCCGAAGGATGGCTCCTCAGGCCCTCCCGTGTCTTGCAGAACTTCGAAGCAGCGGTGCGGGAGAATGTCACCATTAACGGGCAGCCCTGGGGGGAGACGTCGGATGAGTCCGAGCTGCAGAGCGGTATGTGTTGGTTTCCATTCATTTCCTGCTGCCTGCTTTTGTTCTGGGTTCTGCGTGTGGTGTTTTTAGTTGGGCGTTTTTTCCCCAGCTATCTGCGGTGGTAGGGATGCTCGTGGAGCAGGTGAAGCCCAACTCCAGCTCAGATGTGCCCGTGTAAAGATCTGAAGTGCTGCACTGCGGGAGCATGGCTCTTGTGGAGCAGTGTTTGTAGATTAAAAGAAGGGTAACCAAGGTGTGTAGGGACCTGTATCCAAGAGAAAAGGGAAGGAGAAAGTGCTTTATCAGAGGGACTGTTGCTTGCTTGATACTTGTGTTAAGATCATTATAGATCTTGAGGCTCAAGTTCCAGCTATCACTAGTATGGTGCCTAGCTAACTTAAAGGACCTGCTCTTGACTAGTAGAGAAAAGTAGCTTAGAGGCTCCCAAAGTATCTGATAATAACGTGGGAAAAATAAAGGTTTAAGTAAGTTCAATGGCAGCTGTCTTGCTGGCAAGTTTACAGCAAGCTTTCAGAAAGTCGGTATTTCAAAGCTTTTCATTCAAGAGGTTAGGAAAGAGCGTGTGCTATTTCATCATCTCTTATCAGAATAAAGGGAGTATACAACATTTAATGGAATAGGGTAAGGTGATCTATTTTTAAAGCTAGAACACAGCAACAGGATCCAAGCCTGGAGGCTTCCCACCCTCTCTGGGTGGTCAGTTTCTGTGTTTGACTGCCTTAATGGTGAAAACTTTCTTTCCTGTGGCCTGTTAGAATTTCCTGTACTGTAACATATCTGTTGCCTCTCGTCCTTTTGCTGCACACCTCTGAGAAGAGCCTGCTTCTGTCCAGTCTAGAAGCACACTTCAGGTAGCTGAGGGTAGCAGTTAAATTACCCCCTAGCCTTCTCTTTGCCAGGCTAAACAACACCAGCTCCCTCAGCTGCTCCTCATGTACTCCAGGTGACAACTCTCTTGGTGTTCTTCCATTGGAATTACTCCAGTACTCCATGGCACAGTCTCGCAGAACATCAAAGCTTGGATGTTATAGTCTGGGTAGGTGAGAATCCTGTCTGGATTCTTGAGCTCAGAGGGTAGTGTTTAATGGCTCATACTTTTACTTCAGGGCTAATTACAAGCAGAGCTCCTCAGATGTCTATTCTGGGACCTATTCTGTTAAATGTCTTTATCCGTTACCTGGAGGAGGAGATGGAAGGTGCCTTCACCTGGTTTGCTGCTGACATCAACCAGGGTGGCATGCAGTGAATATGCCCAAAGGCAGGCCCATTAAGGGGAACATAAATAGGCTGGACAAACACATCTATGGGAATCTCATTAAATTCAACAAGGACAAAAAGCCCTAAGTCTGTGAAGGAGTAACCCCCTGTAGGAGTATAGGATGAAAAGCACCTGGGGTCCTGGCAAGCTAACCCTGAGCCAGCCTAGTAGATTGTGTTAACAGGAGTGTAGTCAGTAGATCCAAGGAAGTGATTATTTGCCTTTACTTGGCACTTACTAGAGCACATCAGGAGTACTGTGCTTATTTTTGGACTCCCCAGTATGGGGAAATTGTTGATAAGCTGGAGTGAGTTCATCAGAGGATGGCAAGGGGGCTGGAGCACTTGCCCTGTGAGTTGAGACTGAAGGAATTGGGCTTGTTTAGCTCAGAAAATACAAGGCAGCCTTCCAGTACCTATGAGGAGGTTACTGAGAATATGGAGCCAGGCTATTTATTGGGGTGCACAGAGACAAGGGTCATAAATTAAAAGGGGAGGTTCTGACTTGATGTGAGGAAATAATAATTCACTATTAGGATAATGTGAGCATTGGAAAAGGTTGTCCAGAGAGCTCATGTAGTCTCCAGCACTGGAGGCTTCCAAGAACCAACTGGATGAAAGTCTTGAGCAACCTGGTTTGAGCTGGGTGTTGACCCTGCTGTGAGCAGGAGGCTTGAGTCAGGAGAGCCTCCTGAGGGCCCTTCCAGCCTGAGCGATTTTGTGTTATCAAGATTGGCCAAGATCTCTTATTAAGAGAGCCTAGTAGTATGTCTGTTGCTACTATTTAATATACAAATTAAGTAAGTGTTAGTTACATAGTATCTACAATACTTTTATAAGTACTGTCTTTTGAAAAATAGTAGTGGAGATTCTTGGTAGTCTGGTGTCCAAAGAAGATTTCTGTGCAATTCATCTGCTGGACTGTGTTAGTATGAGATGTTCTTTGCCTGTTTGCTTTTTAGAGTTGCATGAAGCCAAAAATACAGATACATTCAACTGGCTGTGGAGAAAGAGCTCCTTGAACTGTTTTTGGTCAGGAAGCTGTAGTTCTAGAATGCTATAACTCCAACTCCTTTGACTACAAAGTCAAAAATGCACTGCTCTCATGATGGACAATGCTGAACTCATTCAGACTCACTTAACTAATTCCTGTTTCTTCAAAAATTCATAAGATGATTTTCTTCACAGGAAAACTATGTCCAGTTGGATGTTGTTTTCAGTAAGTTAGCCTTTGTGTGTACAAGTCTAACTTTATGCCAGCCAAGATACTGTCATCATACAGCTGGCATAAAGCAGGTGTAAGAACTATATTGTGCTTTTTAATTTGACATAAATTTACTCATTTGCCTGTCTCTGATACAGTTTGAATCAACAAGTGATCTGGCATTTTGTGTCTTCGGTCTTTATGTTGACCAGTGGCTCAATTCTTTCCTCTCTGTACTTAAATGAGTTGATTGTGGTCCTAAAACAAACAAACAAAGCAAACCCCCAAACTCTTAAAACATTGGTTTTTGCTTTTCTGAGGTTTACAATCACCTGATTCTGCACAGATTGACCAAGAGAGGGTGCTCAAAATCCATTCTTTACAACTACATTGAAAACGTTGCTTGGATTGCAAGTTGTGCTCAAGATATTAGCAGGGGCAGTGAATTTAAATGCTAAGGAGTTTGCAAAATTAAATTAAAAAAATTAAAAAGCAAGACTATTGTCAGCATTTCAAATGTCCACCAGAGGAGAAAAATTGTAGGAATATGGAGATGGAAGAATATAAAAATATGCAGTACCTTTCAGTTACACACAGTTGGATATAAGATGAAGTGGTTAATTCTATTTACTTCTGTAACTCCTGATTTTTGTAGTTTGTAATGATGGCGTGTGACATCAGGACACTGCAGGCATTTACTAAATTTTGAAACCAGTTTTAAAATACTATCTTAAGCTTTTAAAATTGTTAAGTTTAATTGTAGTCTTGAAGAAGATGAGTACCTGTGATAGCATAGTAGTAGTCAAAACACTTAAGTCAAGAGCTGAAAATAGGTTGTAGGTATTTAGTCTAATCTTTCGATTGGAAAAGCAAGCTATGAAAGTTGGCTTCTACCAGATACAGTCTCTTGGGCCTCAGATGTTGAAAGCAGACATATTTGGGTTTTTTGCCAACTCCATATGACTAGTAATTACAGATGCCTTCAGGATCCAGAGGATTTCCAGGAACTGTGTTTCATTAAGGTGGCATTGTATATTGTCAGAAATTCATAGATGGATTTTAAAATTAAACTGCCTATCTGTGCTCTATATGATATAAAATCAGTTGGGCTTCAAATTACTGTTTGGACAGTTAGTGGTTTTTTAATGCTTGTAAATTACAGAGATGAACCATTTTTTTTGCTGCATCTTGCATTGCTTTTCTTCAATTGAGAAACAAATTATCTCAAAAGTTAACCATTTATTTGTGAGATTTCTTTATAGATTCAGAGTGCATAGGAGAAAAATACATTTTTGGTTTTTCCCCAGATTGTTCCCTGTCTCCCCCATTTTCACTGGCTCCCTTACTTCAAAAGTGACTGGTCAACATCAAGTTGTGCTCCAATTTCTATATCACCTTACAAGGAGATCCAAGACAGATATCTTTAACTTAACTGATAATCATGTACGATTTCTTATTTCAGATCTAAAGCTGAATTTTTCCTTATAGCTTTGTCTCAAATTAAAAAAAAAAAAAAAAAAAAAAAGGTAGGAGAATTCCTACAATAACTTTGTGTGTTTTTAATTTTTAGGTTCCAACATCAAAATTCTTGAAGATCAATTTGATGAACTAATAGTGGAGACAACAACAAAGCGTAAGCAGTGGCCTAGAAAGATACTGATGCATGCTGTCCAGACTATGAAAGCAGAGCAAGAGATGCTGGTGAGTAACCTAAGATTTTCAGAAAACCTTTCCATGTAGTAGCTGCTGACCACATGTAACTTGAAGAAATAAATTGTCAAATGTTGACCTTTGAGATCCTTCCCATAGCTGCTTTTGATTCTTTAGCATATAATGACATTGTTTCTTTGTATTACTTTGTTCTTCAGTAAAATGAGGGTTACTACCAAGTGGTGTGACTATGAGTGAATAGGGCCTGTGGCCGAAGTTCAGCAAGTTACTTAAGCAGATTGCTTCAACATGATGACTCAATTTACAAGCCAGTATACACCTATTTTTCTTGTCAAATCCGGGTTTCTGAAATCCTTTGCTGAAGGCTGGTTGAAGTACTAAATGTTATGATACATAGAGATGTTATCAGGTGCAGTATATGACTTTTAAAAAGATGTTTGTGTTTTCCTAAGCACTTCTGTTGAGCTAATGACTACATTGAGTAAGTACTTTCAATAGAGAAAGAAAAGGAAAAAAGTTATATGGATTAATGAATAGGTGCTGCAATTTCTGTGGTTTTTTGACACTGAATGTAAAGTAATTGCTGGCATTAAACAACTCAGACGTGTCCTTGGCTGCTAAACTTCTTTCCTGCAGTTGTGGTAGGCCTGCCTTTTGCTTACCTGCTGGTCAATTGGGAGTCAGTTTTCTAGGGGAAAGAAAATAAAGGACAAGAGGCAATGGGCACAAATGGAAATGCAGGAAATTCCATTTAACCATTTAAAAATAAAAAAAGACTGTGAGGGTAGTCAAATGCTGGAACACGTTGCCCAGCAAGACTGTGGAGTCTCCATTCTTGGAGATACTCAGAACCTGACTGGATGAGGCCCTGGGAAACCTGCTCTAATTGGCCCTGCTTTCAGTAGGGGGTTGGACTAGACGGTCTTTAGAGGCCTTTTCCAACTTCAGCTATTCTGTGATTCTATGCTAAAGATGGGGATTTTTTTTTTTAGAAAGTTGTTTAAGAGCCTGCATTGCATTTCTGAGGACGAAAATTGACAAAAGTAACTCTCCAGGTTAGCCAGGCATAGATGATTTACATCAAGTAAAAGTGCATGGGTATACATTTGTCTTAAATCTGAGATTTTTTTCTAACATATATTGCCTTTTGTGATCTCTCTGTTTTGTCAATATACCAGATATGTAAAACAAACAAAAAAATTAACCAGAATAAAATGTGCTATTGCAGATTTAACAAGACCATTTAAGCTTTGTGCAAAAGGAAAACTATGTTCTACCTGAGTTCCACAGTGGATTAGTTACTTAGAATGCCTCTCATGCTACCTTTTTTCTGTTTCTGACCTCTTCAAATTTTACGCCACCACAAGTAGATGATTATTTTAATTAGAAGGGTCTGCAAAATAGAGAAAGCTTTTAGTTTATCTCTGTAAATGAAGTGGCTTTTTTCCCCTCTTGGCTACTTCTGGAAAGGTGCTAGTGGTTTCTCTGCTTTTGGTTGAGGAATTTTTATGTTGTGTTTTGACCATAGCTACTCCTGTGATGCATGTTTTCCAAGGCATAAAGAGCAGCTGTGAAGATGCGGTAGTTAACCGCAGTTTATCTGGAGAGAAGCACTCGTTTAGTGGGGTGATCTCCCTATAATTGCCAAAGCAAGAGATCATCCTGTAGGTTTTCTGTCAGTACATTCTCTTATGTTTGAAGATAGTGCAAGTAATGTTTGTTCTCCTGCTTGGAGCTGTTACTGTAAACTTGATAAGAAGGATGTGTGAACTGTGAAAATTTACAGTGGTAAAACTGCAGGGAGGAATAATTAACTTTCCCTCTACTTGCCCCTCAACCTTCTTCAACCAAAGACAGCTTCTGAAGTGGAGAAAATTGCTAACTTGCAGATGATATAACTTACATTCCCATGTCTTTGCTTTGTTTCCTTCTTCCCTGGTAGTTACTTCTAATTCCACCTTTAACTAAATATTAGTTGTATTCATTATTATTAGTTAACTTCATGTCACAATTGACTGAGGTCAAGTCACAAGACTCACAGTAGGACTAAAGAGCCTCATCTGTGAAGGGGAGTGTTCTCATTCATGCATAAGTAATTGCAGGGCTAGAATGTAGTAGTTTAAATGGTTTTCTTTTTCTTAGCTTTTTGTCTTAATATACCCTTTATTGGAGTTTGCTCCTCTGTTTTTGTGAATGGCTCCTTAGAAGCCAGAGCAGCTCTTTTTTCTCAGTTGTGCAGCAGGTGGCAATGCTTCTTTTAAAATGCCTGGATTTCAGTTTAGTTCTCATGCTTTAATGATCAGAATTCTGCAAACTAAAGCAGATTTTGGAGTAACTGAATATCTAATACTTTCTTTATCTAAATAGTTGCACCACCATCTACTTGTATTAGTCTTTCTCCGTTGTTCTGACTGCTGTGTGTATATTAGATATCTATTAAACCAAGAGGGTATTTCAGAATTTTTCTTTTTTTGAATATGCAGAAACTCTACCAGCCTCTTGTAACACCAGAAGAGATAAGAGCCCAGCCTTCTCAAGGTAAAGATTTCATGGGGAGGGCAACTGTACTGAGGAAAACACTGCCTACCTTACTGACTAGCTGTAAATGTTTAAGAAGCTTTCTTTAAACTTGTTTAAAGTTATTGACTGTTTAAATAATTAACTAAAATAGCTAGAAGTTTGTCATAACTGAATGTGTTGCTGCATCAGTTTGTTGTACCCGTTTATCTTCTTCTAAGCACTGTCTGCTGTTAGGCACTGTACTTAAAGGCAAAAGCTGGCTGCTGTGCAGGTACTGGGTAGAGATTGTCACCGAACTACCCTCAATAGGTTTTCTTACTTCTTTCATTCACCGCTGGTGGAGGCCAGATGGGGAACTAGATGGATCACTGACATTATACTTTGGCTGTTCTTGTGTTCCTTTTACATGAATACTAGAAATGCTTCAGTCCCCCTTCCTAGTTGGTCAGTTTCTTCAGGGAATTGAAAGCAGTTGTGTAGTACTCAATGATGGCAGTGTTGACTCTCCTAACTTGCAAAGTAGGCATCAAATTTTATCCTGCCTGTGTCATTTGTAAGGGTTGATGACAGAACAAAACCGCAAACAATGTCATAAGTTTGCTTCACGCTTTTGAAAGATTCCTTATACAACCTCCTTGCAACAACATGGTGTATTTTGCAGTTAGTGATTGGGATGTGCTTTTTTGAGGCTGGCTGTAAGAAATTGAAAGTTTTGTCATGCCTGTTCTTAAGTATTGAAATATGACAGAATTTACCAATGCTGTTCTAACTTGAAAAGCATGGTTACAGAACCCTCACTGTGGATTACTGCACATGGTGTAAAGCTGGTGTAATAGTCAGTGGTGTTAAAGTTTGAGAAGCTGAGCTTAATCTTCCAGTTCTCACCCTGCTGATCTGACTTCACTCTAGGCATCATTTCCTCTTTGTAAACAGGAGACTTTGCTTCCAGAAATGCCAGCCTGTGCAGCAAAGCAGCTAACAGGAGCAGTGAAGAGTGTCACTTCATATCTGGGTTTCTTTTGGTTTCTAGTGCCCGGATCTGTGTTTTTCTGATGTGAATTAACTACTTCTTGTAAGTTAGTAACAGCTTGCACTGTGGTATTGCCTTCTTAGGTTTGGTAACAGCAAAGTCCTAGCCAAGATAGCATAGAGTTTGTGCTGAATTTTAGTATTATGTAGTCTTTGGGAAGTTTATGTATCCCAGTTTAGCAACTACAGTGGCCAGAAACCAAAAATGCTTAGATTACTCAATACCTTTCGTTTCCTTTTTTCATTTCCCTATGTTTTGGAAAGCTTTGAACACTGAGGAATATAATGCTGTCCATGTCAAGCTGAACTCCTGAAGGCAAATTTCATTTAACTGTGTGTCAGTCTTTCTGTATAACTAGAATAATCCAAGTAGTTATTTTTACTCTTACTTAACTCCTTCCTTGACATTTCATAGGGCCACCAGTCTTCTAATCCCAGTACTCTGAGAATGCTTCATTACGGACATATCCCTTTAGAGAATGTCCATTCATAGGCCTCTGTGGTGTGTTTAGAGAGGCTGCCGTTGGACTGTCTTTCCTTCCAAACTCTGCATGATGGTGCATTTCAGCATCCATGTTCGTACATTTGTGTGTTCCTAAACAGTGTCTGGCAGCACGTTGGGCATGCAGACACACAATTGAAGAAAACAACATCTCTTGCTGCTTACTCCGTTTCAGCAGGGGATCACTGTCACCCTGTGCTAGAATACAGTGATTGACTTAAATTATCTTCATTAGCACTAATGAGGTTGCTGTGTTTAACCCTGAAATGGTTTAGGGGTGTGTGCACCATCTAACCCCCCTGTATCCTACTACAGGCACTGGTGAAACCCTACAGAATAATAATAATAGAGGTGAGGCTGCTTAGTTCCCAGGAGCACACTTGTTTATCTGCTGATGTTAAGTTTTTGTTGATGGCATAGCATTGCAGACAGAATAATGGTAGAGAACATGCAAAACAGTTTTATAATAACTTGAAGAGTTTAACTCTTGAGTAAAGACTTATTATTGCTTGTAAATCAATTGTCAGAGATGTGTATTGTGTTGATGATCTTATGATAGTGCTACTCCAATCAAATATATGCCATTTCTCTTGAGTATTCTGCACCCGCTGCCTGCCTCAGTGTTCCTGAAAGCTTCTTTTTCTTCCTTTTCTTATTAAGCCGGCAGGATTTTTGCAGTTCATGTTGTTTACACTTGGTTCTTTTTTATTTTTGGTGTCAATTCTTGGTAAGTTGAGCCAGGAGAAAAATGTAGCCTTTATTGTAAAAGCTGACTTGTTGGAGTTGCAAGATTTTTTTTTTTTCCCTTGTTAAAATGGGTTCCCTTCATCTCATTTTCTCCACAGTTGTGTTTATTCTCCCTCTTTCGTGCATTTTTATCAAATGTAATATGAACTTGAAAGGTTTTAAAACAGAATTTTTTTTCTTTAGAACTGTTCTCTTCCTTTATATCAAATACTATCTTTGTGTTTCATGTTTCGTTTAAGCTGTAGGTTTCCTGTTGAAGAACTTTGTGGCTTGCTATAGTTGAGACTGCTAGACACTACTGCATTTTGAGTGATAAAGATTAATAACAGTAAGATCAAACATATAAGCTGTCATCCTCAATGCTATGATGGAAGGGATGTGTTGTAGGTTTGAGTTCTATACAGGGACTCAGCTCCTTTTCTGTCCAGTTTCTAAGAAGACGATAGCAAGTATGGGGAGGAGGGGGTTTCATTTCACAAGTTTATTTGGGCCTTATGTTTTTGTGTAGATGCTTACATCACGGATCTGAAGCAGGTGACAGAGATGGCATCCAAACAGATCAGTGGAGCAATGAAGGTGAGATCTCTGTGCACTCCAAGAGGGTATTATTTATTTTCTTGATCTGATAATATGTCACAAAACAGTAGTTCTAACTCATCTTGGGTATAGTTTTGTACAAAAAAGCCTGCGTGTGTACTTTTGAAGCAAGTACATCTTTAGGTTTGGATTGCTGACCTATCTGTAAAGCGTTCCCTCTCACATGGTAGTGATTACCCTGTGGCTATACGAAATATTTTTTACTGAGCTTTTAGGATCTGCAGCATCTGAAAAATAAAACGTCTTTTGAAGACCTGTAGAACTTCATGTAGCACGTGACGTTTATTACTTCGGTACCGGCTTAGACATGGACCGTGGTGTTCCCGTGATACTTACTCAGCTTAGAGATGTAATGAAGGGACATCTACGCTTGGCGTGCTCTCGGTGTGGCTTCTGAGTGCAGACCCTTGTCACTGTTAGGCTGGCAGCTCTGACTTCCCAGCTTTCACCTGCCATGCTAAGGATCATCTCTACAGACACGGAAGCTTTTGTGCCTGTCAGAATGTAACTAACGTATTTCTTTCATTGTAACCATTGCTTTTCCCATGTAACTTGAGATACTTGGGTTTGTTTTTGCAGGCTCTCCCCGTGCTACTAGAAAGAGCAGAAGGTTTTTCTCAAGTGTTAACTCGGCAACCAACCTTGGAACTCTGCAAGCTGCAGCAAGAGGTCTTTGCTGGTTGCAAGGCAAAGGAGGAAAATAATGTCCAAAATTTTTTATCACCAGGAGAAGTTACACCAACAGACGCTAATACCAGTAAAAATCCTTATGTTTTGCTGAAAAGAAAAAAAGCTGTAAGTTCACCAGAAAGAAGACGCTACCCACTTCGACGGAGAAAGATTACTCTCACCGCTTGAATTTCTCATTGAGTATTTGCAGATGGGAAATGCAGTTGTACTCTTGTTCAGGGTGATCAGTCTCTTTTTCTTAAACCTTCATCTCCCCTCTAATTCAGTGCTATACATGGGAGCTTCCTTGTTTGCTTAGTCTTTGATCCTTTAAAATATTTATATTTTTACTCTTACACTGATGGTATATGAAAGCCTATGCATAGCAGTAGCCTCTGATATCCAACAGGTATATTTGCCGATTAACTCTAATTTTTTGCTCTTTTTTTACAGTACTTAGCTTTAGTCCTCGTGCTTCTTGGAGTTGTGCACATGCATTATGTATGTGGGCAGTCTTTTAGTAAACGACTAAGTGCTCATTTACATTAAGCACATCTCTGAAGAGGTTGGAGAATGTCTAGATCTAATGAACCTTCATTTGTTACTGAGTCAGTGGGTATTTTTTAATAAATAAATGAAAAATAAATTCACACTGGAGCATATTGTAAAACCAGATTTGCTATGAGGTTACAGTTTTTAGAAAATCCACACACAAATGTGACACTGGTCCCTGCTATTCCACCTTTTCTGAATTTAGGTCAGCTAGGTTTATTTATAGTCATGTCTGTTTAAACTTGGACTTTTTTGTAATTGTATGTGTTTACTTGCAGTGTGCTCTTCTGAACAAGGATTCAACCATCCACATCTTTTACCATCTGATATTTCATTTCACGTAATCCAATTATGCGGTCTGGGGGTTTCCTCAACAATATTTCTGCACATTACAGGATCTTGACTTGGGTCATTTGTGCATTTCTGATGTTTGACCAAACTTTAAAGATCAGTATAGGCTACCAGTAACTGGTATTCAGTTGAGCTAGCTTCCCTTTTTTTTTTTTTTTTTTTTCTTTACACATTAGTACCTAGACGATTGCACAGTAGTACTAAATTGAGCATTGTGCCTTAACCATTCATAACTTTTTCTGGTTGATTGCATGTGCTTGCAGTAAATACTCATGTCTAACGTAACGTATTTATCACAGTAAATGGAGGGGTTTTTTAAGAAACTATATTAATGAAATGTGCTGTGGTAAGGAGATACGTCCAACATGTCTAAAAGACTGAAAATTTTCAAGAAAACATGGCAGATTTTAGCATAATTTGTTTTGTAAAGGTGAGCATCTATAGTGAAACTTTGCATATTTAATCATATGTAAATATTTGTTTCCTGTCACTCTTGTATATACAAATGTGTGTTTTTATACAAATTAAATTAAATCAGTTAAGAAGGATAAAAGTTTCAAATAATGTTGTCAGTTCCAATCCTGGAATAGATGGTGACTGAACAGTGAGTTTACTTCAGAAAACATCTGTGTTAAATTTTGGCTCAAGTAACTGAAGCAGTTGCATTTTACTGCCTTTGAACTCACAACTGTTATTAATCTCAGGGCTACAAAGCATCTAATGTAAGAGAGGACAGGATATGAGAGGGACTGGAGCGGCGAAGCTGTGGAACATGTGACTGGGACAGTTTTTCACACAGCAACTTGCTATTCCAACTGCTTTGAGTACGTGTGCTTGCTGCAGGGTTGAAAATCCCCACCTTGGCTTCCTTCAACGAGAACACAGATACTCTTTAATCTGAGTGTTCCTAGACTAAACTGAGCTCTGCAAGATTTAGCACGCCTACCATGGTAATATTTTAACATCTTCTATGTTAATAGGAAGATTCCCTGCTGTTCTCTCCAAATAATGATACATAAGTACAGAAAATAGTCAGGAATAAGCACATCTCTTTGAAGAGGCCTCATCTAAAATGGCCAAAGTAGGACAAATGCTGTAAAATATAAGGAGGAAGAGCACTGGGGATTAAGACTTAATAAGTGAATTGATTAATTCACCCTACAGTGCATGTTAGTGTTAGGAGATTGCAAGGTGGGCGGTCTGCATGGGACTTGAAGGAAGTGGGAATGGATGCCCTGAGCTAGGGCAGTCAGGCTTGTTCCATCCCCCTTGTTTCGGCTGCAGCTGGGTGGGAAAAGAAAAATGCATCTGAAAACACTGGCCAAATACACGCTGTAAGGAAGGATAAAGAAAACAGTAAAGATTCCAAGTGTAGCATATAAGCTATGAATTAACAAATCTCTGGTAACCATTTTTTGCCAAGCAGCAGTGGAAGGTGTAAATGCAAGTTCTGTGATGAGCTAAACTCAACAAATGAATGTTCATCTGTTTTTCAGATTATTATTAAAGTTAAAAGTTGCAAATTATTAAATTAAAATTAAATTATTGTTTTTCAGATGATTATTACAAGTTGGAAGTTATATTTGCAGCTAGCAGTGCCTGGGATCTATTCTTCCCACTGGCAGAAATATATAAAATCATTTTTTTCCCATTCCAGTAGTCTTGTCCTTCAGTTAACTTTTCATAGAAATCAGCAGTGTTGTGCAAGACAAGTGTCTAATCGGGCTTCTACTGAAATGTCACAACATCCAAACTTCTTATTTTTGACTTGGGACGAATTGGTATTGCATCAAGAAATGTCTGGTAGTTTTTCTTTATATAGCCTTTGAATTTTGTAAGACAGCTCAATGGTGATGGATGCTTGGGAACATTTCGAACCAGGGTTTACATTTCTTGGCTTTTTGGGGTGAGATGGAACATTTTGCAGTTTGTTAGTGTGTACTGTCAGCAGCGTGCTTATCGCTCATGAGGATGGGCCATCCCTACCCAAGAAAAACTTGCAAATGGGAGCAATATCCACGCACACCTTTGCTGGGTGTAGTTTTTGAATAAAGGGGATTATGAACAGCGTGCAGGGAAGCTTCTCTTCCAGGAGTCTTCAGGTGGACCCCGATGTCTGAAAGCTTGGGCGCGCTGGTGCTCTGAAACCCAGTTCTGGTGTGTGCTGTTCTTCAGAAGAGCTGCATTGTGCTCAGCTGCATTCAGCGATTCTGGTCTGTGTGTGCGTGGGCTGCTTCAGTGCAGACAAAAATCACTGGTAAACTGCCCTTATAAAATGTAAACTCAGCTGACTAGACTGCTTTCTGGGCTTGCTTTCTCTCCTGCATAGAACAGCTCTGCCTTTACTGCTGCGTTACCTGGAATTACTGTGTAGGCATTTCTACAGATGTACCAGAGATAGCTTTAATACTAAGCAGAAACTTGTTCCCACAAACAAATCTTGACTTTTTGTTTCCTTTGCCTCTTTGAACAAGAGCAGGCTGTACTCACGCTCAAGGGGACTGTCCCGTGACTTGTCCCATACTTGTGGGATGCTGGAAGCCTCACTCTACAGCTGCCAGGAGCTATTCAATAAAGTAGATATTTATTCAGTACTAATAAATTCTTGGTAAGCTGCTCAGGACCCGATGCTGTTAGATTGCCTGCTTGTGCAGTTGCCATGAAGGGCAGCATTGCTCCTGGAAAAGCACGAGAGCTTTGTGTGGGGACGGTTCAGAGTCTCTGTAGAAAGGGGGCTTTTTTTCCTGCAAATCACTCTGAAGGGCTCTCAAGGTATTTTTTTCTGTGTAGTTCATAGATTTTATTGCAAGAGAATATACCTGTTCTCTGAGCTTATGAAAATACTGGCTTCTAGTCCTGTTTATTTCAACTGTGTTTAACCTGCAAAGGCAGCAAGGAGCCCAGTGCTCTCTTTTTAAGCAACTGTCCCAACTAAGTCTCCACTCGTGCCTGGATTTTTACTCTATTTCTTTAACTGCATGATGTGTAGTTAATGCAAGATTGGACTGTTTCAAAGGAGTGGTCAGGAGCAATTCACCCTCTAATTTCTTACCTTCCAGGAGATGCTGGCTTGGACCCCCTCAGCTGGAGAATGGCACTGAACCCACCCCTCTTGCCGCCTCCTTGAGTACTGCATTGGTGAGCATCCTGGTGTCGGCACACTGATGATGGAGGAAGGGAGAAGCAAGACTGCTTTTAAAACTAGTGGGCTGTGAGATGCTCGGGAGACCCAGTGCAGTCTGGGGACAGAGGGCAGGTCAAGGCACTTTGGTGAGGGGACCCTTCTGGGTTGCGGATCCCTGTGGCTCTTTGGGGAAGGCTCATAGGTACTCAGTCCTCCAGGGTTGGAGGAGCACTAAGAAAGTGGAAAAGCAAAGATGTGGGTAGCCTGGCAGATGGAGACAAAGCTGCTTTGAAGTAGAACAGCTGGGGAGAAGACCTCCCACCAGGGAAGTCCTGCTCAGGTTTTTTGGTAATGCTGATGGTCCCAGAGCCTACCAGGACACCCGTGGCAGAGCGCAGACTTCGCTATGACTCTGGGGCTTCTGGGCAGCGCAGTTCTCTCACCTTCAGCACGAACTGTGAGCCAGCTCTTCCTGAAAGGATAGTCTATATTTATGCAGTTTGCAAACTTTGTAACCTCATCTTCATCTAAGCTGGGTGACTCAAGCTTCTGGGGAAACCAGAAAAATAGAGAAGTATCCCAGTTACTAAGATTACCGGGGCTTTATGACCGACTGCCCTGCAGGTTGGGTGCACTTAACCCTCCTTGCATCGCTGCGTGTGAGTTGAGCACAGCCAGGAGTGTACATTAGGTACCAAATACAGCTACGGATGTGCTGAGGTACCTGTCGGTGCAAATACCTTCCCTTCCTTCAGAGCAGAGGGCAAAGGTAGCGGTTCAATTAAAATGTTTGGAGGGATAAAAGAAACATTATTCTGTCTGTCAAAATATACTCGACAGAATAGTTGAACAGAGATTTTTGTCAGCGATTTTTGTGCTTTCAGCAGTGCCTGGCTTCGCCTTTACAAGAAACCCGTGGCATTTCCTTATTATTTAAAGGAACAGGGTGAGTAGCGAAAGTGAAAACAGCTTTATCCCAGTACTGGGGCCGCGTCCTCCCGGCAAAGCCGGCTGTCACCGCTCCGGCGCTCCCGCCGCCT
>NW_010116951.1:0-12758 GCF_000699245.1 Pterocles gutturalis
GTTCCCCTGGGCCCAGCTGCCTCGGGTCTTGGGCTGCAGCACCTCGGCCGTTCCCACCCTGGACTGGGGAGCCCCGGCCTGCTTCGTCACTTCTTCTGTGGAAGTGAGGCAGTGAGGATGCCAGACGGGGCGGTAACGGGGTTTGGCTCGGTCACTGTGATTGTCACCCGCCTGGCGGGGTGTGGGCTGGACCAAGTTGGAAGGTGGTTGGAAAGGAAAGGGTGGCGGGTGAGGCTGGAGGTGATGGAGGATGGAGTGCAGTGTGGGGTTTTAAACACAGATCTTCCCCTTCCAGCTACTCCTGGACCACCAGCTCCTTCTTTCCCCTGGGATTTTCTCATTCCCCTCTTCTCTGGGTTGTTTCAGATGGGAGCAGGTGGTGGATCTGACCTATTCTCTGCGCCTCGGAGCAAAGCCCAAGCCCATGGAGCAGGATGAGGCAGCAGTAGAGAAGCTTCGGTATGAGCTGTTTCCCAGCTTCTGCTGTGGTTGGGTGCAAGCTGCTGTCTCCTTGGCTGCTCAGACAGCTGTCTTCTGCAGACCAGGGGGAGAGGGAGGAAGACAGGCAGCGGGGATCAGCTCTGCTCGGCACAGTCTTGTCCTAGATAAGCCTGCACAAAGCAGAAAACAGGGCAAGACCAAGGCAAGCAGGACATGGACCTGCCTTCCCTGACCCGTTAGCCTGGCTGCCCCTGGCTCTCCAGCTTCATTAATCCCTTTTTCCTGGTAGGTTTGTGCCCCCAACTTGGACTTATGAATGTGACGAAGACCTCGTGCATTTCCTGTATGATCACATTGGGAAGGAGGATGAGAACTTGGGCAGTGTTAAGCAGTATGTGGACAGCATCGATGTCTCGTCCTACACGGTGGGTTAAAGGGACAAGTTTGCTGCTCTGGGCTGGGCTGTGTTTGAGGATGTGGGAGAGAGGCCTGGGGAGCATCATGTGGCATATTGTGTAATGTGGCCCCTGGAGGAGCTGTGGCTTGGGAATTGAGTGCTAATATTAGCTGCTAAGTTGATTTTAGGGAGGGTTTGGTTTTCTGTGCTGTGTATGTGACCCCAGAGCACCTTGGAGGGTCAGCCCCAGTGTCCTGTGTGCTCTGCACTCCCTGTGTTTACCCTAGCAACGGAAAAGGGCCAGTTTGACGCCCTCTGGCCCCAAGATTTGTGTTGAGTAACCTCTATGGGGAAGTTAATCCTGCCCTCATCTGATCTTCCTTTAATTCACTGCCCTCTTCCAGGAAGACTTCAATGTGTCATGCTTGACCGACAGCCATGCCGACACATACTGGGAGAGTGACGGGTCCCAGGGCCAGCACTGGGTGCGGCTCAACATGAAGAAAGGCACCATTGTCAAGTGAGGCACCTCTCCCCTGCACGCTAGCTCCTGGCTGGGGCGAGCCCTGCACCCCTGTCTCTCTGCATGAGTCCTTCATGGCCCAAATTTTCCCTGTGCTCCCTGCCCCTCAGCCCTTGCCCTGGCTCTGGGCTTGAAGGGGTCTTAGCTTGGTCACAGGTACCCGGGGATCCCAGCACCAGCTGCGTGTGCTTCATAGCAAGGGTGATGAGGCAGTGAGGGGGAGCGGCAGTGGGTGTTCAGATGCAGTTACCTTTCTCTCATTTCGTGCTTCCTTTTGCAGGAAGCTCCTGCTGACAGTGGATACCACCGATGAGAACTTCATGCCCAAGCGGGTTGCCGTGTATGGGGGCGAGGGGGACAATCTGAAGAAACTGAACGATGTCGGCATTGATGAGTGAGTGGATGGAGGTGGAGAGCGTAGCGTGGCCCTTATAGGGGCTACGGGTGCTGGACACCCCAACCCTAAGCAGTCATGCTCGTCAGGGCTCTCCTGATCCGATTGTGGGCCCCATCAGGATCATGTCACCTGGACTTGAGGCACCAGCAGGTTCAGGCATTCAGCACAGGCCATGTTGTAGGCAACTGGGTCTGGGTTCCTGCTGCAGTCCCATTTCAAAAAATACAAACCCTCTTCCCGTACAAGAGACCGAGTGGATTTTGTCAGGATGGGTGAGGGAACAGCTCTGCAGCCTTCGTCTGTGCTGTGTTTGCAGGAGCTACATCGGGGATGTGTGCGTCCTTGAGGACATGACAACACACCTGCCTGTCATCGAGATCCGGATTGTGGAGTGCAGAGGTAGGGCTGGGTGTTATGGTCGCATCCATAATGCTCCTCTAAGATACTGTACATTAAGAGTTTGTTCCTGTGGCTTGTACTTCTCGGCCCTGCGGGCTGTTTCAGTCGAGATGCGGAAGAACCATGGGATACTCCAGGGGGACCTGGAGGTTTTCAAGCTCTCAGCTTTCATCCTGTCTTCCTCTGCCTTCAATTATTTTTTTTTTTTCTTTAAGTGCCTCTCTTCTTTTTCACAGAGGTATTTCAGGATCTCAGTGCCCAGCCATAGAGCTGGTAGAGCTGGTCACATTCCTAGTGCTTTTACTTAGAGAGCTCCCATGCTGGCAGGCTTGCTTTCTCATAGCCTTAGTGTATCATCCATGGTCTTCCTTGGCAGATGATGGGATTGATGTTCGCCTCCGAGGCATCAAAATCAAGTCCTCCCGACAGAGGGACTTGGGGCTCAGTGCTGACATGTTCCAACTGCCCAATTTAGTGCGCTACCCTCGCCTAGAAGGGACAGACCCTGACCTGCTGTACCGACGGGCTGTGCTCATTCAAAGGTACTGTATGGAGGGTGGGCATGCAAGTGGGTGGAGTTGCCTGCAGGGATTGGTGCTATCTCCAGGACAAGTTTGAAACTGTAAAACTGTGTAACATGCTGTGGGCCAGGCATTCTGGACCCTGGAGAAGATAGAGTCATTTGGGAACAAAGTGGGCCCTCTGGGGTAACTCCCCTACACTTTCAGAGGAACTTTGCAGCTCAAGGTCAAGTGTCTTGTGTGTCAGGAGCACAGCCTGTCTGTGCTGTGTGTGGGGCAGGTGCATGCAGAGTCCCTTGCAAAGGGTACAAGATCCCTGCAGTGCCCAGGGAGAGGGACTTAAGTACCCAAGGCTCTGTGATGTAAAAGACCATGCTGGGTTGGGTTTGGATCAGTTGTTACTTCTCTGCTTGTGTGTGGGATTGGCTGGTCTGGAATAGACTTGTGCAGATCCCTGTCCCTCCTGTGTTGCAATACCTTTTTCTTTGGGATTTAGGTTCATCAAGCTCCTGGACAGTGTCCTGCATCACTTGGTGCCAGCCTGGGATCACACTGTTGGCACGTTCAGCAAACTCAAGGTGAGTGATTCCCTCTGTCTCGTGGGGCCTCAGTCTGGCAGGGTGGTTGTGCTCAGGCTGTGGCAGGGAGGCAGTCAGTGCTTGTTGCCTTTAAAGCAGCTCAAGGGAAATACCTGGCTGAGCTCAGCTCATTAAAGCTGTGAAAGGTGATACTGGTTAGAGGCTAGTTTCCTGCTAAAACACTGATGTGGAAACATGTAGCTATGGGGTAACAAGTAGAATCAAACCAGAGCACTTCACCCTCAGAAGGACTTGGACCATAGCAGCACTGGGCATGTGAGCTGCGCACACATCCCCTCCAAGATCCCAGCCCAGGACACACTGTTCCTGCACTTCCTGCCAGCAGCTTTGAGCTGGCTGTGTGCAAACAGCAAGGCTTTTGCCAGTAACTTTTTTCTGGCTTTGATAAGCTTTTGATTTCCATCTTTTTCTTAAGACTGGGTTTGTTGCTCCGGTTATCTGTTTTCCTTACATCCTCTCCCAGAATACATGTGCCGGACGTTGCTGGGGTAACCCCGTCCTGTGTGTTTCCAGGCCTGGTGTCAGAAAGCATTGTAGTCTCTCTGCTGGCTCAACATAAGACCCAAAGCATTTAAGGATTCTTGTTTGTTTTGAGAGGCTTGCTTTGATTACAAATAGGAGGGATAGTAAGACTGATGCTCTGGTGAGAATGAGGGTGAAGGAGAGTCCAAGTAACACTGGAGTGCGAGTATCAGATGACGACTGATGGGGAGAGGACTGGGCTTGGGATCTGCCTTAAGCCGGAAAGCAAAATCTTTCAGAGGCAGAGGTGTAGCAAATATTGTCAAGGAGAACGTGCCTGTGTGTGGAAGGCAGGAGCCCTGGGAAGGGGAGAGACCTTGTGGTGCAGTGGCTTCGGGAGCAAATAAGTGACATGTTTTGGACAGTGGGCACTTCTGACATTTTGGACTTACCTGTTGGCAGCACATCAAGCAATTCTTGCTGCTGTCCAAGAGGCGCACAGCTCTCATTACCCAGTGTCTGAAGGACTCGGAGACCAGCAAGCCTAATTTCATGCCACGGCTCTATATTAACCGGCGATTGGCTATGGAGCACCGAGACAACCCTGCCTTGGACCCCAGCTGCAAGAATGCTGTCTTCACCCAGGTACTGTCCCTCCTGGAACGGTCCCTGCTGCTCTGTGGAGAGTGGGGCATCCCAAAACCAAAGCGAACCACGTAGAGGTGGGTGGAAGAGACAACTTGGAGCTGGAGATGCCTGGAGTCCTCATTGCCACTTCATATGACTCATAGGCTCTACAGTTACATGTGCTGATGATCCCATATCCAGGAATAACATCTAGGAGGGATTTGGGATTTCTGAGTTGAAGTCTCTATCCTGGCTGCTCTCTGTGGCATGTTGCTAATGCAGAGCATAACAATCTCATTACACTAAAAGGGCAGCAAAGAATTCTTGTGTGACAACAGTACTGCAGCTGCATACAGTCCTGTATTGTGGTTTCACAGCAATGCTGATCCTTCTATTGTCATTCTCCCCCCATCTCCAAAAGATCTATTGCTCTATGTGTGCACAAAGAGCCCAGGCTGCTCTGAAGTTTAATATGCATTCAGTGTGGTTAGCACTGTAATTTATGTTCCCTTTCTGAAAATGAAGGGCTCCTAGCCCATTTAGAGATCATCTTTGGTCAGTATTTAAAGGTTTGGGTCAAACCAGATTTCTTCCAATTTCCTGCCTTCACCTGACACTGGTTCCCCTGGAGGGGGGATACCAACCTTGATCTTCTGTGCTTGTTGCAGGTGTACGAAGGCCTGAAACCCTCAGACAAGTTTGAAAAGCCTCTAGATTATAGGTAAGCGGTGCCTGGGGGAGGGAGGGGATCATGCTGGGAGCTATGTCCCCTCTCACAGCAGGGTGTTTGGGAAGCCTGTGGGTGTGCTGTGCTCTGAAGAGGATTTCCTAGGGCAGGAGCCAGTTCAGCTGTGGAATTGGGGCCTGCACCCAAAGGTGTCACCTCCCTACTGAGGATGCAGCTGTCTCTGGAGATTGGGATCTTGTCCTGTCCTAAGCTCAGGCTGGTCCACCCTAGTCCTCTGGTGTCCCTGCTGTACCTGCTGCCTCCCCAGCATCTTCTCCTTGGCTTTGAGCAGCACCTCAGGCGATGTCTGGTTCTCCACAGGTGGCCGTTGCGCTATGACCAGTGGTGGGAGTGCAAATTCATTGCAGAGGGCATCATCGACCAAGGTAGGGACTGTGTGAGGCAAAGGCTCCTCTGGAGCAGAGTCAGGGGTTGATGGGGTGACTCTGTTGCTATAGGGGCTCTCGTTTGCTCCCTGTGTTACTGCCCATGGAGAATAGAAGGAAGGCAGGTCACCTTGTCCTGCCACCCCTGGCGGTGTCCCAGATAAGGAGTGCTGCTTGCTGGGATGGGATCAGACCTCCATTGGTCACTAACAGCAGCTTTGACAGTGCCAATGCTCCCTCTGGCTGTCCACCACAGGCCAGGCAGGGGTGTTATTTCTCCTGTCTTATTTCCTCCAGTGCTGTAAGGCTCTGACAGGACCCTTCTGCTCAGCCCTGGGCCACATTGGACCAGAATTCCTCATTTTTGTTCCATGACCCTGAGGAGTCTGCAGCACTAAAAACATTCTTTTGGGGTTGCAGGTGGTGGTTTTCGGGACAGCCTGGCAGACATGTCGGAGGAGCTGTGTCCCAGCTCGGCAGACACCCCTGTGCCTCTGCCCTTCTTTGTGCGCACGTCCAACCAGGTGCTGTGAGTCAGGGTATTTGAGGCAGATCTTTCTGTGCCTGGGAATGCAGTGCTGTCCCTGTCCCCCTGCAGGCCAGGGACATATCTGCTTTCACTGGTCCAAAGCTTTTCCTTGTGAAGGGTTGGGTAGATTGCTTTGTGGCATCTCGTTTTAGGATGTGCTGACAAGTGCCTGGATACTTGTCTCTCACTAGGAATATTGCCAAGGAGGGTGGGGGATTTAGCTCACTTCTGCTGTGAGAAGAGTCCAGAGGCACGGCAGGAACTGAGTTTGTGGTGCGTCATGCTGCACTGAGATCATGACTTGGAGTTTTGCCTCTCACTCTTGTAGGGTAATGGCACTGGAGAAGCCAGGGACATGTATGTCCCCAACCCTTCCTGTAAAGACTTCCCCAAGTATGAGTGGATTGGGCAGATCATGGGAGCAGCTCTGAGGGGCAAGGAGTTTCTGGTAAGCTTTCACCCTGTCCCTGTGTGGAGGTTTGCTGCAAAGGGAGTCGTTAGCCCTCTTCTGCAGCCTCTCCAACATGAGCATGGGAGGGGTCTGTGATCACATACTGGGACAAAAGGTGTTTGGCAGGATTTGGGGCTGAGGGGTTAGCAGAGCTCACAGCCCGAGTTTTGGGAGATACTTCTGGGAGCTTGGGAGAGAGCGTCTGGTCTCTGCTTGGCTATGATGAGCTCTGCATGTGGACAGGGGGATGTGTCTGCACTGTTGAGTCCTATCTCCATCTTTGGGGGTGTCTCTTTTCACACAGACTCAGCAAAATCCCCTTTCTCTTTCAGGTCCTGGCTCTTCCTGGCTTTGTATGGAAACAATTAACAGGGGAGGAGGTCAGCTGGAGCAAAGACTTCCCTGCTGTGGACTCCGTGCTGGTGAGAGGGAGTGGGAGGCTGTGTTTATCCTAGTCCTTGTGGCACTGAGCAAGGTGGTGATTTGTGTCCCTGTCTTCATGTTGTGCTTGCTTCCTCCCGTGGTGTATCAAAGAAACACGCACAAAAAGGGCAGTCATAGCATTTAATGCATCCTATAGCTAATATAGAGATGTATCCATGCTGACTTTATGCTTCAAGCATGCAATGCCCCAGAGTCTGCTAAACAGCTCTAAGGCAGCATGTCCCATGCTGTGCTGCTGCCACAGTCACTCTAGCCCTCATCTGGGAAGGGAGGAAATGGGGCTCAGGCACACCTCTGCCCACTGGTCATCTCTCTAACAAGCACTCAACTGGGGCCTGAGCAGGTGAAGCTCCTGGAGGTGATGGAAGTCATGGACAAAGACACCTTTGAGTTCAAATTTGGGAATGAGTTGACCTACACAACAGTGCTGAGTGACCAACGCATGGTGGAGCTGATCCCCGGCGGCAGCAGCACCGTGGTGCGCTACGAGGACCGCAAGGAGTTCATCCACCTGGTGCAGAAGGCTCGACTGGAGGAGAGCAAGGAGCAGGTAACACTGTCCCATATCATCAGTGGTCATTGAGTTCCCAGAGCCATACCTCTCCGGTCTGTTTCTGGTAAAATGCATTGTGGTTAGCATCCCTGTGCAATAGTAGGCAGTCCTTTTTGATGAAGTCCTGGAGCCCCTGGCGTTGTTGAGAAGCGAAGTGGCTTGTAGCAGCACGGGAGACACAGGGTTTTATTCCCAGCTCTAACACGGGCTTCCTGAATGAACTGGGATGCATCTCTGTGGGATCCTGTTCCCTTCTTGAAGTTCCTTGGAGCATTTGCTGAGCAGTTGCATGGCTCGCATCTAGTCAAACCCCTAGGCTCAACCACGAGCCAGGGAAATGGGCAAAACATGGTGCTTAGCTGCCCTGTCTCCTTTTCAGATCATGGCCATGCAGGCTGGCCTGCTGAAGGTGGTGCCCCAGGCTGTTCTTGACCTCCTCACCTGGCAGGAGCTGGAAAAAAAAGTCTGTGGAGACCCTGAAGTCACAGTTGATGCCCTGAAGAAGCTCAGTAAGTGAAGGGCTCTGCTGGAAACTTTCCCTGAAAACCAGAGTGTCTCCTCTCCATGCTGGGACAAGGAGAGATGTGGGAGGCCGATATTAGCCTTTATTCCAGTGAGAATGTGGGCCTGTATACTTCTTGCCTTTAGCTGGGTGCTGATGTGGCCAGGAGTGTCCCTTGTCTCTGTGCTGGGCCGCAGAGTAGAGGCTGGGGCATCCCCAGGCTGCTGGTATCTGAGCCTCTGGAGCTGAGGTGTGGATCTGGATGTGCCTTCTGGGAGGGGCCTGACTGCCTGTGTCCCACACATCTTGACTCTACACACTCACACCCTGCAGGCACCCAGAGGATTCTTCCTGTGCTGGCAGAGGACCCCTGCTCTGATTTATCCAGGAGGAGCTTGGATCTTTAATAAACTCCTTTACTGTATTCTTTCTGTCAGCCCGGTTTGAAGACTTTGAGCCACTGGATACCCGTGTTCAGTACTTCTGGGAAGCACTCAACAACTTCACCAACGGTGAGTGATTTGCTCTGCCCCTGCATATCGTGTGCCATCACAGCCCCTGCAGGCTGGCTGGGAACTGGGAGGGTGAAGCCACCCTCATTGCTGCCTAGGGAACTAATGGGAGCCAAGGAGAGCAAGCAGCTGGGCTGAAGGAACTGCTTGCTAGTGCTGGGGATACCTGGAAGTGTCTGTACTCCATCTCGTGTCCCTGTAGGGTCTGTTGATGTCTTTGCTTTTCCTTCACAGAGGATCGCAGCCGCTTCCTCAGATTCGTCACTGGCAGAAGCCGCCTTCCAGCACGGATCTATATCTATCCAGACAAGATGGGGTGAGTCCATTCTTTGTAGACTGCAAAGCTGATAGATCCCACACCAAAGTGATGTGCGATCTGTTCTCCCCTGCCTCGCTGGCCTGCTGGTTCTGACCAGTTTGTCACGTTTTCCCCAAGCTCTGAGACAACAGATGCTTTGCCGGAGTCATCCACCTGTTCAAGCACCCTCTTCTTGCCCAACTATGCCACGTAAGTTTTGATGCTTCCCTACATGTGGGGAATTTTGTGTCTGGACTCTCTTCTTAAACTTGGTGCTGACCTCTAGGGCCCATTGTTTTGCCACATTTACATACTCCTGCCTGTACCATGTGGCTGCTGGGATTCTCTCTGTGAGCAGCTGATGAAGCATAGCCTGTGTCTCAGAAAGCATCTTGTCCCCTTGGCTGGCAAATGCATCAACTCCTCCTTGTGTTTTTTTCCTCTCTTCCCTCTTGCCATCCCCAGAGCCAAGGTATGCGAAGAGAAGTTGCGCTATGCCGCCTATAACTGCGTAGCCATTGACACAGATATGAGTCCGTGGGAAGAGTGATGTTGCAGTGTGACCAAGCAGCATGGACAATTGTTTGACAAAACCGTGAAATGGGAAGAGCTCCCTTTTTCCTGCAGGATGTGTATATATAATAAACATACAGGTGTGAAGCCTGGCTCCCAGCAGTGGTGACCAGCACCCCTTTGGACATGGAGGTTTGGGTCTTCATCAAGGTGGGAGCTAGCGTGGAGTGTAAACATGATTGCAGTAATGAAATCCTGGCCCAGCCCTCACACATCAGAAAGGTCTGGTGGGTTTTTGTAATGAGTTTCTTTTCCACATGTCCCCGTTGTAGCCTCACAACTCTCACTCCTCCCAAGCTGTGCTCTGCTCCAGACAGGAGTGGGGTAGGGCCACAAAGCTGCGCGGCAGGTTACAGGGCAGGACGAAGAACTGAGCTGCTGCTGAGACCACGGGGATGCTCAGAGAGATGTGCCCCTAGGCTGAGTGTCCGGACCACATTCCCTTGCCTTGTTCCTGCTGTCAGCTGAAGTCATGGAAATGAGATAATACATCTAGGTTTAAGAAGAAATGGGACAAGCTAGTAGCAGGTGCTGCAAGGGTGCCTCTGGCCACCAGGTGTCATGACAGACCTGCACAACAGGACTGCGGGTGCTGTCAGGAAGGGACTCCTATGCTTTTACATCACACAAAATCCCAGTTCCTGTGACCACCCATGGTTCCCTGCACCCCTTGTACAGCAGCGACTGCTTGGGGAGCTGCTCCCCTACAGGAGGTGGGAACTGTCTGCTTCCCTCCTACTCTGTAACTTTCAGTTCTGCATCCGGCGTGCTGGTGGCCTAGCAGCTGTTCTCATAAGCTCTTTAAGCCTTGGTTTTCCCCTAAAAGCCAGTATTGCAGCTAAAGTGTTCTGGTTCTCATGGAGATGTGTGGGCAGGGCCAAGCTCTTCTCCCAGACAGCAGGGGTTAGAGCAGCAGCAGGCACGGCAGCGCCAGGCTCTACTCCCCTCTGCCCTGGGGAGGTAGGTGGAGGTTTCACATGGACAGGGAAAGCCTTTGCTGTGGGTACCAAAGTTTGGAGCTGCTTCAGCAGATGGGCACGCAGTGTGTGAGCAAGGAGTAGGCAATGAAAGCTTTACAACTTCAAGACCATTAGAAATGTTCCTTGATCTTCCCAGCTCTGGGCAGGGCTTGTCATTGCCTAGCACTGAGCTACCAGATGTCGGTCCATTTTTATACCCCCAGCTCCATCTTCAGCCTGTGTGGTCTGCTGGACCACCACTTGGATCCACTCATGCTTCACTGGAGTGGGGCAAATGCTGTGAGTTAAGATTTATCCTGTCTTTATGCTTCATGCCTTTTTCTCCTCTGTTGAAGGAGTTTGACATCGAGAAATCACTTCTAGTTATAAACAAAGTCCTTCCCTTCACCAGTTTCCTTTGAAACAGCCGTATGCCCAGACCTGCTGAGAGGTTTTGTACTAAAAAGGATGGAGGATCAGGAGAGAGCATGTGCTGCCACCTCCTGCGTCGTGTTGAGTGGAAGGAGTATAGATTGAGTGGGGAAGCTGTTTCTGGCAGCTCTTGCCTGCAGCAGAGCCTTCCACACTCAGCTGGGTGGCTGTGGAGTCCCCAGAGGCCTTTTTGTCCAGAGGTTTGTTGTAAATCCTGGAGTTATCTCAGAATTGAGCTTTGGATGATTTCAGTGACCATCAGGGACAGGAGCAGAGCCAGTGTGATACCTTTCTGTGCTAGTGGCTGAGTCACTTCTAGGGTATCTTCAATGGGCATGAGCGAGCTGGTGACAGGACTTTGCTCTGTTGGCTTGGCCTCAGTCAGGCGTGTTGGTGAAGGAGTCTTCAGTATAGAGCTGGGATTTGAAATGAGCCATCCTGGATCCTTTCTGGCCACTGATATTTGGGTGGAATTGATCCTGCTTTTTCCACTCTTGCCTGCTTGTCTCTAAGGGAGATCAGCAGGAGGTCATGTTATTTACTGAGCACCAGGAACCAGAGGCTGCACATCCCCACCCTGTGACCCAGTCTGAAGTCAGTTGAGACCAATTTTCAAGCCAGTGCCATCCTGAGGAAAGTGCTGGTGCCCCTGTGCTGCTGAAAAGAGGAGACATCTGTGTGTGCCAGAGCTGCAGCTTTACAGGGTGGGTAGGGATGAGCTGGAGGAGGGACGGATGCCGTGATGGCTCTGTGTAACCACTCGCTCTCTCCTGACTTCAGCTTCCTGAAGTGTCATAGAATAGCTTCAGGTGATTAATAACGCACGTGTAGTCTAGCTGTTCCTGTTATTCCACTACTACTCTGGAGTATGACAAGCTATAAATAGGTTGACAGGATCGGTCTGTCCCTACCTCATGGAAGATCTAAAATAAAGTGAATGAACTAACTGCTCCTGGCCTTCCTGATGATTTATCTGGTCAGACTAGGACTCCTGCATCCATCTGTTGGGTTAAACAGTGATGGGAACAGGTGTTGTGAGAGGCGACTGGAAGTGAAGCAGAAATTTACCTTGTGATACCCTTTGTACACAAAACGGTGTCATGGAGGTAGCTCACAGTATTAACTGGCTCACCCCCTTGCAGCAGCCTTGCAAACAGTTTTATAGGGTGACGTGGCTGCAGAGGGAGGGCACAGGACCCTCCTGGCTACGCTGGCCCCAGGGGCAAGGTGGAAGCTTGCATTTCTCTTTCATCATGGTTCAGGGCACTTTGCTCCTGGCAAGGCTGGTGACTGTCACTGTGGCGAGGCCCGGTGACGCCTGTTCGATAGATACTGCTGCAGGGGTGACAGCTGTCAGAGCTCACTCTGCAGGCAGGGATGGAGCTGGACTCTGACCTGCCAGGAGAGCAGGCAGGCGCCAGAGGCATGTGGGGACCTTTGAGCTCTGCCAGCCTCGTTTCCTGATCGCTGAGGGCAGCTCTTTGTGCCCAACCTAGAGAAACGTGGGTAGCATGGGGTGGAGCAGAGTTGTTCTCTGCCACCGCCTCACTGAGGTATGTGACAGGCAGACGTGACGTGGGGCGATGCCCTACCAGCATTTTCAGGTGGTTGGGTGCTGCTGGGTGTCATGGCCATGCTTCTGCTGCCACAGTGCCACTGCTGGCTGGGGTACAGGCCTGTCACCCTCACCGGGGCAGGAATACATCCCCCACCCAGCCAGAAGCCAGCTCTCCCTCTAGCAGGATGCCTCCTTCTCTCTTTTCCCTGTCCATGTCAGAGATTTAGCCCTGTGCCCTGACCCCGAAGGGACCCCCTAGGGACCCCCTCTGTGCTGGGGTAGGGATGCAGGCAAGTGACAGGGACTTTGGAGGCCGGGAGTGAGCGGAGTCCTGAGCTGTGGGGCGAGGGGATGTGGATGACCTGGCTCAGCTCCTGCTAGGGACCGAGGGACCGGGCTGGGCGCGGGGGGAGCACGGCCCGGGAGGGGTGAAGAAGGGCTGGGCCGTGCGGGGGACACGGGCGGAGG